>NC_092205.1:80422767-80454485 GCF_043381705.1 Parasteatoda tepidariorum | reverse complement strand
ATCCATTATTAAAATAATATTTCATTTGATTCTGATGATTCCTTCATGGTGTTGCATTTTCTACAAACAGCAGTTTAGTATAGTTTAAACATTTGGAAACAATTTTTTTTTTTTTTGCACACATTATTTTAGAACATTATTAAATCCAAGAAATTGTGTATATTACTTTTAAAAATTTTACTAACTATTGCACCTTAATTTAATTTCTGAACCACTTATAAGGAAGAGAATATTATTTGCTATAATTTAATTTTACACCAAAAAATGGAAATAACAAATAAGAGATACATAACATCAATTCCTAAGTAGTTGTTATAGAAGAATACATAAGTTTATAAATTGTAATTATTCATCATTTGCTTACTTTAAAATACTCTGATATTCAAAAGAAATTCGGTAATAAAATATTTAAAATACGACGAAATGAAAGGTTCTTTGAGGCTTAGAAGTATTCGTAACTATAAAAAATTCTACTAACATTCTACTAGTTTAGTAACTGTAAAAAATTCATTATCCAATTACGATAAAGAGTACTAGCACTCAATTCATTTTAATCGAAACATGTTACGGAACAAAAAATCTGATATACCGTAATTTTTACAGTAATAATTAAAATAAAATTACTGAATCACTCCAATTAAATAAATATAATGGTGTAAAATTTTACCAAAAAATGGATTTATGGATGATGCATATAAAGTGCCGGTACTTTATACAAAAATTTGATCCGGAATTTCTTAGAGTGTAGTATTTTTTTATTGCTTTCTTGCTTTATGGCAATTTTTTAAATTAATGATAAACTAATGACTATGGAAAATTCTTTTGAATAATAAAATATAACAGTAAATGAATATATTTTGATTAAAAATAAAAGTTTAAATAAAAGATGAAGGATTAAATTTTTGAAATTGCTAATTAATTCCATAATTAGTAGTTTTCAACATACTCCCAAAATAAGTTTGGTTCATAATGTACCTTGCATAATTCTTTACTAATTTTAATGTTTTTTTTCTCCAATTTTTATGGTTTTGAATTTTAATGAATCCAATTGTGAGATCAAAAGTTATTCAGGAAGGTCCATTTTTTTTATTTTTCATACTGCTCATTTAAAACTATAATATAAATACTCGTTAAACCTAATAATAATATGATTCATGTATTGAATAAAAGAACGCTTTTTTAGAGAATAATTTGCTTTTATCATAAATAAAGTTAGTTCGTAATAGTTATTCATGACTGTGTGACATGAATAACTGTAATTACTGTTCTGCTCCTTAAGTTATAGATTTTTTTCCAACTGACATTTTTGTCAAAATAAATGTAGCGTATCTACCACTACAAAAATACAATTCCGATTCACTAGCATATAAGACATGCTAACTCGATTCTATGATGGGGTACATTTTCATAGATGAAGGTTGACATTGTCGATAACTCCTCGCCCCACATTGGTGACCCGGACGTGATCGACGATGTCAGCCTTATATTAACCTCATAACAACTTTACAACAACTTTAAAAACACTTTATAAAACAGAGTGACGCGCAAAATATTTCTACAGAATTTTACGGAGTTAGAGCATAATATCAGGACTAAAACTGTGCATTAATCTATGCCCGGAAACGCCGACTAGCTCTCTAGCGACGCTCTCCTATTATGACCCACTCAGAACCACACGAAAAAACAGTTCATAATAGAGTAGCGGGCCAAACGGCACATGCCGACATGGGTCCCTTGCTGTTGTTGTAGTTCATTTACGTCGCACTAGAGCTGCACAATGGGCTATTGGCGACAGTCTGGGATGGTCCGAAGACATGCCATCAAAATTTTGATCGTCTGAAGAGGGGATGGCACCCCTGCTTCGGTAGTTCGACGACCTGCACGAGAAGTAAGGCCCTTTACGGTAGAACAGTTTAGCGAGGACCAATACCGCACGCCCTCGGTCCCTATGCAGACTGATCCAAGTGGTCACCCACCCGCACACTGACCGCAGCCAGTGATGTTTGACTTCGGTGTTCTGCTGGGAGCCGCGTCTTAACGATCAGTCCAATGCGGGACTCACATTGGTCCCTATGCAGTTTTAGTTTTGATAATGTGCCATAACTCCCTAGAAGTTTGTTTTAACATTATTTCAACTTACTGCTACTTATAACGTTTTTAAGGCTGTTCATCGAATGCTCTGCCGTAATACGAAATTAAGCTTTTTGGCGAATAATAAGCTATTTTTATAACTGATGAGAGTTTACAACTGTTACTCATGATGACAGTTTAGCCTATCAAGAGCCAGTGCTGTTATTTTGAAAATGGGGCAAAACGTCAATATGGAGAAAAGTCACAGTTTTGTGGAAATGAAAAGCGTTTGTGGTCTAATACTAAAAAACTTACTCCAATATTGCATTACCTGGGCTCATAAAAATTTGCAAAAACTGAGAAAAGGCAGTGATTTTAATAATTTTTGTCTAGTTGAGAAAAAGCCGCAAAATTGGAGATTTTAAAAAAAAAGTTTAATAATTTTTTAAATATTTAAGTTATTTGTCTGTTCTAAAGCCTAGATAATTCTTCACGGCAAGATTATATATTTAGTTCAAACCATAGCATTGCTTAAAGAAATTAAACTTATGGTTTTTTCATTTTCCTTGGCGACAGCTTCGTAACTTTGGTTCACAGGTGCCCACTGGGTAACATAAAATGAGTAACAATTCCGGCATCTTCTTAGGCGAAGAATAAAGTTCAATGCCTGCCATTTGAAAAAAAAGAAAAAAAGAAAACTTCCCCATTTCGATTTAAAAAAAAAAGACTAAAAATGTTATTTAAAAAACTGTATTTAATAGAAAGAAACCAATTGCAGATTTGAAATAAGGGACGTGAAAATATCCAAGATCCGCCGAGAAATCTCAGAAAATTAAAATTCTTTCCCTTTTTTATTATTATAATTATTACTATCCTCAGCAAAAAAACTTCGTAAAATATTCCTAAAAATTGCAAAATTTGTGCTTCAGGAAAATTTAGATAATTTTAAAATGCTTTGAACACAGCAATAATGAGATCAAATTGAATTAATATGTTGGATTGCTCTATTTATCCCGAATAAAAACTACGAAAATTTTATTCAATACAATTCTAAATAACTATTCAATTATGTATTAATTAAAAAAACTAAAGTTCCCAACTTTTAAGAATTATTATATTATTACTTAGGCTTGTGTCATCGAATTGTTTTTAAACAACAGGAAATTTCCACAAAAAGAAGAAATTTATTGAGACAAGAACTTGGTGTAATTATTTAAAAATTGAATGAAATATCCTGTTTCCAAATCCGCTAAATTTAATCTCACAATTGATGTAAAAGTATGAAGTTCTAATTAGCCTTTTTGTCCTGTCTCAGCCTTTTATCTTTATACGGAAATCCATATTTTATACCATAAAAAAATTAAGAAAAAGAAGTTCCTATTGTTAACTTTCAATTTTTTATAGTTTTTTACAGAAAATGATATGTGAAATCATAGTTTCCTTTAAAGGAAGTTTCATTAAATGATGCTGCTTAATAACTAAACTGTTAAGAAATGCGTAATATGGACAGTCAATTTATTTCCTTCTCAAAGGACAGTAATTATTTATTCATATGCATTCCGATTTAATAGTTAGAGGAGAAGTTTCATTGTATTCTGATATCTCTTTAGTAATAGTTATTTTATTTTAATCATTATGCTCTTCAAAAAAAAATGCTAATATATTTTTTATTTTATTTTGAAATACCATTCAGTGATGGTTGAATAAGTAGTAATTGTGATTCGATATTGAAACAATGCTAGCAATATATAAGATTAATAGCGTGATAGGCATACGCTCTGAATTAAATGCTCAAATTGTCTTATGTACCCTGTAAGGATTCCAAGGAAAAATCTAATGTCCCATTTATGATAAAGCAATCTTTGCTATATTGCAAATCAACCTTTGCAGACTTGGCTACATAATACAAAACCATTCCTTCCCCTAAAGAAAGCGGGAAAGAAAAAAGATGTAATATATTTGTATACTTTCTGAAACCCCAAAATTCAGCTACTGTATCAGTACAGACCGATGTGAACCAGGTTCGAATCACAGCTGTGGCTGAGTCATATGAAAACTGCTCTTAGTTTGCACCGATCAGAGTGACTATGTAAAAAAATACTCAGTAGTAGACGGATCAGAGTTAGAATCCCTTTGCCGTTGGGCTACCCATAAACGGTTTTCGCGGTTTTCCTCTTAATATAATGGAACGAAAGATAGTTTGTCCCAAAGCTTGATTCAAGATTACCCTTTTCATCTTTATTGGGTTCAAAATTTCAAGGCTACGGAGATGAACATTTATAGCAGCTAACTCAAAAATTGGGTCGGATATTCAATACCGATTATAAAATAAAATAAAACGATATCAGTATAAGACATTGTATCTTCATAAGACATTGCAAAGTATTTTCACTGCTAAAGAAGTAGTTGGTATTAGTACTGTTTGCTCTTACAGCAAAGTAAAGCATTACCACAATAGCCAGTTATCCGTCTATCAGACTATCCGTCTATCAAGACCAACGACATCATGATGGCAATGTGGTCAGTACCGAGCACCAGATGCCTTTATTTCTCAGAAAGCTTGTGCTCGTCAATCTGAAGCTAGAATGGCTTTAACTTACTACTACCGTGAGAGAAAAAAATTGTCGAGATAGCTAAAATATGTAAAAATTTACCGCGTTCTGGCTCGATGGGTACACCAAAAAGCTCGATAATTGTTTGCTGAAGCTCCTTGGTATTGATTTTGGAAAAATTTAAAGTAAAATATGGTTATATATATGTGATAAAATTTAGTAAATGTGGTAAAATTTAGTAATTTTATCATTATACCATGGAAAATGGCCCCGAAAACATTTATTTGGTCAAATTAAGTTTTCATTTTTGTATTATTTACTAAATGTGTAGTAATAAGAACTATAATTTTGAGAACCAATATTTCCGGTTAACCGCTACCACATAAATAGAAAAACTGCCAAATGAATGGTTCAAATACCGAATATATTGATTTCATTACCCCGAATTAGAATGTTTTTTTTATTAATAATGTCATTATCATACAGTACGGTAAAGTTAGCAAAATTTTTTTCCCCGTGTGAGAATAGGATGCCTAAATGAAGTAGCATATTGTCTCTTTCCAGAATGAAGTATCGCATGCATGTATTTGCTTTATTGAAGTCCTGTTTTAAAATTTATTTCCTGAATAGATTATGATGTGTGTATTTCTTCATTGAAGTACTATTTAAAGTATATATATGGTAGTATATTCTTTTTGTTGAAAGAATGATAATTCTAGCATTATTTTCTACATTGAGGTCTCGTTTAAAATATATTTCAATGATAGAATATTCCATGGAAGAATTATAATGTGCGTGTGTTTTCTTCTTCGAAATCTTGTTTAGAGTATAGTTATGACAATATATTTAATGAAAGAACATTTATTTATTAATTTCAATATTAAAGAGTGTTTTTGTGCCGGGATGGCTGAGGGGATGGAGCGTTCGCCTTCCAATGAGGTGAACCGGGTTCGAATCCCAGTCGATACGAATTCCGCATCGGACTTGCACCGAGCACAGTGCTGACGTGAAATGTCCTCAATGGCAGACGGATCATGGGCTAAAGTCCCCTTGCCATCAGGCTAACCGTGGGATGTTCTCGTGGACTTCCTCTCCATGTAACGCAAATGCGGATTAGCTCCATCAAATAGTCCTCCACGAAGGCAAATTTCTCCCAATACTCGATCCAGGAGTTCCCTTGTCTTCTGGATTGGGTTCAAAATTACAAGGCTACGGAGTTAAACATTAGTAGTCATAAACCCATGAAATTGGGTCGGCTGTTCAATAAATAAATATATTATTTATTTATTGAATAAATAATTGGGGCGGTTATAAAATAAATAAATAAAAATAAAGAGTGTTTGGAGCTGCGACGGCTCAGGGGATTGAGCGTTCGCCTTTCAATTAGGTGAACCGGGTTCGATCCCGGCGATGGCTAGTAGATACGAATTCCGAATCCGGCTTGCACCGACCACTGCGCTGACGTGAAATATTCTCATTGCCAGACGGATTATAGGTTAGAGTCCCTTGTCGTCAAGGTTCTCCGTGGAAGCTTCTCGTGGTTTTCCTCTTCATGTAACTCAAATGGGGGTTAATTCCATCAAAAACGCCCTCCACGAATGCAAATTTTTCACAATACTTGGTCCAGGAGTTCCCTTGGCTTCTGGATTCAAAATTATAAGGTTAGTGAGTTGAACCTTAGTAGTCGTAAGCCCAAAAATTGGGTCGGATGTTCAACGACGGTTGCAAAATAAAATAAAATATAGGGATCTAAGTAATTATATTTTTCTATTAAAATATTTCAGGTGTAATTGTCACTGATTTGTGACGATTTAGTCAACTCTGCTGTTGTAAGTAGAATCTATAGAAACACATTAGCTAAAATTATAAATGCAAAGGCTACAATCGGGACTGATAGAGGTTTTTTTTTCTCCTATTCTGTCTCAAACTTGATTTAATTTAAAGAATTTGATAGCGGGCCTTTACATCCAACCTCAAGAAAGGCAATAACTTATTTTCTTTCTCTTAACTTCTTAGCCCATTCATTATTTTGCAATGAATAAACGTAAGCGGGCGGAAATCATCTTAAAAATACGTAATTTTTTTTCTTCCCTTTTTACAAAGGTCCGAAAACCAGTTCTCAATCTAAAATATACACTTCTTCATTCTCCAGACACAGTCTTTTTTTCCGCGGTTGACTGTACGAGTTTTGCGAAGCGAGTACACCGAGCTCTGTCTTTTGCTGGTCCTCCAGGGGCGTGAAGAACTCCAAGCGTGAACGAACAATTTCAGATTCCTCTTTGAAGTTGCCGCCATCCCGTCCCTTTATCATTGAAAGGGTGTTTAAAAGAGGAAAAGTAGCTAATGAAAAAGTGATATTCTTTATTTTTTTTATTTATATCTTCGTTTCTTTAAAAGGAATTAGAAGTAAAATTTTCAGTTTTCTTAATATCTTCTTTTTTTTTTCTTCTTTCTTTCTACTTCATCTTTTCACAATCTGATCTTAAGGTCGAGTCTTACCTTATTTGCAGACGATGTTTTCTCCAGGATGTGTTCATGACATCTTAATGAAAGAGTTTCATATCGAATTAAATGATGGAGTCAGTGAATAGAAAGTGATCACCGTAAAATAAGGAGTCTTATGCACGATTTTCTTAATGAGATTTCACTTGATGTTCTTCGTTCTTTTATTATTGGTTGTAGGATTATATAAATTTGCATGTTAGTTAGAAAAGAGTTTTTGGCAAAATTAATCACTGTGGAAGAGTAATTCGTTTATCTCACAATGGAAGAGCTAAGTGGAAGAACATGTTCGAAATTTTAGAGAATTTTTAAAGACAAGTTTTAAAGGCTTATAAAACATCATTAAGCTTTTTAAGGAAAAGTTTTTTTTCATTGTACATCACTTAATTTATTGACTTGTAACAAATCAATGTTCAGTAAAGTGCTTTTTAAGTCAATTCATTTAACTCACAATGGAAAAATTTAGTAAAAGAACATGTTAAAAGACAATTTAGTACATTGATTATTGACAATTGAGATATCGGAACAGGATTCAAAAAAGAGTTATTTCTTTATAGCAGATCATTTTAATTATGGACTCAAACTAAATTAACGTACGATGCTATTGTTGGTATAAAATTTTCAAGCCAATTCATTTAACTCACAATGGAAAAATTTAGTAAAAGAATATGTTAAGAGACATTTTAGTATATTGATTATTGAACAATTAAGATATCGGAACAGGATTCAGAAAAGAGTTATTTCTTTATAGCAGATCATTTTATTTATGGACTCAAATTAAATTAACGTACGATGCTCTTGTTGGTATAACATTTTCAAGCCAATTCATTTATCTCACAATGGGAAAACTTAGTAAAAAAACATGTTAAAAGACATTTTAGTATATTGATTATTGAGCAATTGAGATATCGGAACAGGATTCAAAAAAGAGTTATTTCTTTATAGCAGAGCATTTTATTTATGGACTCAAATTAAATTAACGTACGATGCTATTGTTGGTATAACATTTTCAAGCCAATTCATTTATCTCACAATGGAAAAACTTAGTAAAAGAACATGTTAAAAGACATTTTAGTATATTGATTATTGAGCAATTGAGATATCGGAAAAGGATTCAAAAAAGAATTAATTCTTTATAGCAGATCATTTTATTTATGGACTCAAATTAAATTAACGTACGATGCTACTGTTGGTATAACATTTTCAAGCCAATTCATTTATCTCACAATGGAAAAACTTAGTAAAAGAACATGTCAAAAGACATTTTAGTATATTGATTATTGAGCAATTGAGATATCGGAACAGGATTCAAAAAAGAGTTATTTCTTTATAGCAGATCATTTTATTTATGGACTCAAATTAAATTAACGTACGATGCTATTGTTAGTATAACATTTTCAAGTCAATTCATTTATCTCACAATTGGAAAACTTAGCCAAAAGAACAAGTTAAATGATATTTTAGTATATTTTTGATAATCCAATTTAGTCTATTTCTGATGATCGCTTTGAAAGTTCGAGAATATCAGAACAATATTCACAAAAAGGGCTTTTCTTTTTTAATTTTCAGATCACTTAATTTATAGATTTAAAATAAATTAATGGTCGATGCTTTTGTTAATATAAAATTTTTTAAGCCAATTCATTTATTTCACAAAAAAAACTTAGTAAAAGGAACAAAATGACATTTTAGTATATAGTATTTGATTATCCGCTTTGAAATGCTCGGAAATATCAGAACACGATTAACAAAAGAGCTTTTTCTTTAATTTGCAGATCACTTTAATGTTTGATGCTATAGTTGGTACGAAACTTTTTAAGCCAGTTAATTTGTCTCACAAGAGATAAACTTAGTAAAAAGAACATGTTAAATGGCATTTTAATATATTTCTGATAATCAGCTTTTGAAAGTTTCGGAAATATCAGAACAACATACACAAAAAAGCTTTTTTTATTATAGATGACTTTATTTTTAGACTCAAAAGCTAGTATTTAATGTTATTGTTTGTATAATATTTTTATGCCAATTTACTTCGTCACAGTGGAAAAACTTAGTAAAAAAGCATATTCAATGATATTTTAGTATATTTGTATTAATTAGCTATTAAAAGTTCAGAAAAATCAAGAAACTCCGTTGAGCTTAGCAGTTTATAATAAAGGAGGAAAATTTTCAAATGTTAAAGAATGTTATTCTCCAGGCTTGGGTAGATTCATTCTGTGAACTTGATCAAAACCATGCAAGATTGGATTTATCAATTGCCAAGTTGGCTCCCTTATTATTAAAAATAATTTATGCATTTAGATTTTAAACGTAAAGCTTGCGGTATCCTGCTCGCATCATTATTTGTAATTTTCCTACAGTCCCTGAAATCTGCAAATTGTTGCAATAAATGTTTGTTATCAATTGTCTTTGATTTTATTTTCATATTCTACTACAGTTGGCGAACAAAAAGTGTATCACTTACGTCATCACAAGTTTTCAGCACTATGTTTTCATCACTAGATGCTTTGTTTAAAGAGTAGTCATATTGTATTGTAACGTTAACTAAAGTTGTAACATAAATAAGATAGTTGCAGCATTAAGTTCTAGTTGGAGTGTTTTAGGCAACCCTCTTCTTGCTTGATTTAACCCATCTACTAACTTCACCCAATTTGCTTTCAAATTTAAACACTCTTGAGACTGCTAAAAAAATTTAGCAATCAATTGGCAATCACTAGTGACGCACCTCTTTAACTATAGCAAGTGCTACACATTTTTTTTTTCATTTCTTTAATTTATGAAAGTAAGTTATTATCTAATTGCTTGAAGATTTATGACTGATTTTCGCTTTAATTGTATTTTATTTTATAATAATTATCTGACACAATACTTCAAAACACTCAACAAAAGGAGCGTAAAATGATCTTAAATCTTAATTTTTAGCAATTATGCTAATTTCACGCATTTAAAATAGCGCTAGCGGGAGCAAAAATAATACTAATGCTTTTAAAATAATGCTTATTGTTGGCCACTATATCCTCAATAGTTTACCTTTACTTTGTTTATTTTTCTTTACGATAAAATTTGAGATTGTTTTATAATTATTTTCAGGAGTGAATAAACATTTCTACATTATATATAAATCGTAATCAGGTTAGAAGGCTTTTTTCTTGGAATTTCTTGCTGACATTTAAAAATCTGCCATAACAATAACTTCGGCAATATTTTACAAAGTCCTGGTGAGGGCAGGAAGCAATCTGTTATAATTCCCCATTTTTCTTTTAAATTGCTTGGAGAGCTAGCTGACTTGATGTCTTCTCAACCAGGGAAAGAAACTGAGATTGATGAAATCAAGAAGGCAGCAATGGAAAGAGGGCGCTGAAGATCTGAGAAAACGAGAACAGGGGGGGGACGAAAGCTTAGGAAGCCCCTTTTCTATACGGCCCATTACCCACCTAATAATATCAACCCTATTGAATGAGCCCGAAGAAGCAAAAATAAAAGAGGGCGCCGTTGTCAACGCGGTAGACCACGCATAAAAGTAATAGACTCCTAGTACTCTATAGACCTTAACAATCACTTCTTGTTCCCTTTTTACTGGTGGATAGATGTCTATGTGGCGACGTTTGTGTGGTCTTTCACGCGTACCCTCATTCTTTTCGTCGCTTTTTCAAAACCATATTTCAAACACGTCGTTTAATTTATGAAGTTTCCCCCTACTAGTTTCAGTGAAATAAAATTCTTTTTAAATAACAGTGTTTTTATGACGAATATAGAACTCATTACATTGAATAAAGGAAAGGAGAAAAAAAATCGTTCTCGGTAAGCTGTTATAACAAAGCTGCATATACAAGATCTTTTCAAAACTCACTTTGGTGTTCTTTTTTATGAATCTTTCATAAATGAAATCATTTGAGACAGCATTGGCTTACATAAAAAAAATGCCAGCAAAACTTAAAATCCTTGTCAAGATATCGCGCAACCCGCCAAAGTAGTCCTACACTATACTTACTATGCAGTTCGATAGAACACTATGCAATCGGACTACTAGTACACTATGCAGTTCGACAGAACAGCCTTGGTGGCCAACAAATTAGTGCTCGAAGCCTTTTTTGGTTTGGCTAAAATGATGCAAAAGGCTGTACAATCCTGGATCGCCTCATTGTGTCTTATCTTCATATCAATTCTTCACTCAAATTCTTCATATTTTATTTCATATCATTTTATAACCGGCGTTGAACAGTCTACCCAACTCAGAGTTAACGACTATCAATGTTTAACACCGTATTCTTGTAATTCTGAATACAACCCAGAAGGCAAAAGGACTCCTAGATCAATTATTTGAATAAACTTGCCTTCGTGGAGGAATGTTTGATGGCATTTGCGATGCATGGAGAGGAAAATCACACGAACCTCCCACATTTAGCCCGATGACAAGGGGAATCTAACCCACGATTCGTCTACCACTGACGATACTTTACGTTAACACCGTGGTTGGTCCGAGCCTGTAGCAGAATTCGTATTATCTCAGGGAATTGAACCTGAATCACCAAATAGTCACAGTTAATTATTAGAACATTTATATAAAAATTGCATATTATCCCTAAAAAGCACTATTTTACGACGAAAGAGTCTTTGCTGAACATCTTTATATCATTACCTCCATTTCGCTTTCAAAATATGATAAATGAATATACAACATATATATCCATCTAGGGAAATTATCCTGGAAGATATCCCCTAAATTCTATCCAACAATTTCGATAAAACTTACATAAAACTTGCATATTTTTTCGCTAAAAAGTGTTATTTCAGACGACAGAACTTTTGAAGAACATCCTTATACCATTACCTTCAATTCCTTTTCAATTAATGATAAATAAATATACCACATATATCTCCATTTAGGGAAATTATTCCCATCATATCCTTTAAAATCTATCCAATAATTTTTATAAAACTTATATAAAATGTGAATATTATTTCACTGAAAAGTGTTATTTTAGACGACAGAGCTTTGGATGAACAGCCTTACTCCATAACCTTCAATTCGCTTTCAAAAAATGCTAAATGAATCTATAACATATACCTCCAGTTAAGGAAATTATCCTCAGTCATATCCTTTAAAATATATCCAATAATTTTATAAAACTTATATAAAATTTGAATATTATTTCGCTAAAAAGTGTTATTTTTGATGAACAGCCTTATACCACAACCTTCAATTCGCTTTCAAAAAATGATAAATGAACATGCAACATATATCTCCAATTAGTGAAATTATCTTTGAATGTATCCTCTTAAAATAATTCTAGAAGAAAGAAGGGAGGAAAAAAACGAAGTTACATAGAAGAGAAGCCGCTAATAAATCGTTATTCGCGCGACTTGGACGAGATCTTACGTTCCGGGTCCCTGGCGAGGGTGGCATCATCAGTCCATTCGTCTTCGACTTTTTTCGAGATTGATGGCAGACGGACGACTAATTCTTTGTCGGCATCGTCTCGTTTTAGTAACCTCGGTAAAAGGGGTGTAGGGCAGTACAGCAATTAGACAAGGTGAAGCCACATATGTGTGTCGCCGCCGGCAACCCAACATCCGGTCAGACTCCAAACTAACTTGTTGGAATCTTTGAATTGCTAAGTGCTTTAAAAACAAAAACATACCCATCACTTAATCTTTTTTTAAATGATATGATAATAGCAGGTTTTGGACACTTTAATGGGACGTGACTTCCTACAAATTTTAGGTTAATCAGTATTCTACTTTTAATTATTTTATGACTCGACAATGATTAACGACAATGGTCAATGGTCAACGACAATGATTATTTGTGATGATCATCGTGTTATGAATGACCATCAACAATGATTTGTTCAGTTAATGAAAAACTGTCTGTTATATAAATTAATAAGTAAAATTTAAATTTTTTTTTAAAAAGATCGAAAAATAGCGATTTACTAAAATTAACAATAAACCAATTTTATATTTATATAAAAGTTCAAACATTTCGAATTAAAACCAGTTTATTTTGTTTAAAAAAAAGCTTACGATCACAACATATATAGTGTTAGAAATATTGCTGCATCATAATAATTGTAATTAAATTTATTGCAAAATTTCGTGTGAATTCAAAATAGTGAAACTAACTTATCGTGTAAAAAAGACAAAAAAAAACTAAGTAAATAAGTAAATAAATAAATAAAAGATAACATAATTCTAAGAACTGAAATAGAAAAATTATGTGTTTATTTATTTATGTTTCCCAAAAAGGAGAAAAGAACAAAAGAAACAAAAGAAAATAAAAAATATTTGTATGATTTATTAAATTTTTTGCTAAAAATTTTGCAAAATCAGAAACTCTTAGAACTAGAAGAAAAATTCTCTCATTTATTTTTATTATGTTGACAAAAAAAAAGCGAAAATTATTAAATTCTGTGTTCTAAACAAAAAATTATTTATATTTTATATTGAAACTGGGGAAAATCTGGCACGATTGTGGCAATGTGGTCGGCACTGCGCACAGGCCGTTTTTACTCCTCAGACAAGCTAGTACCCATAAATCTAAAGCTGTTAAATTATTATGCCAGTAGACTTTTTGATTCTTTTAACTTTCAAATTTTTAAATTCTTTTCTGTAGTTTCCGAGGGCAGTAGTTTTTTTTTTTTTTTTTACTTAGATCATTTGTATCTGTCCTTCTTTCCATGCAAAAAGAAAGGAAAAATGCAATTACAAAGAGCAAAATTTTAGAAAATACGATAATTTATTTAAAAAAAATTAGTTAGCATTTTCTATAAAATTTAAGAATATTTAGGGTGCAAGACCTTTCTTTTAACTAGCATTAATATATACACCTTTTTTTCCCCTAGTATTTCAGGAACAAAAATATGTATTCATTTTTTTAACTTAACAAGATTATAGGTATCTTTTGTTATAATTTCTGATCATTCAAAGCAAAGTTAACATTCAAATAAAAATTCCTCTCTATTTCAAAAAGTAGCAAACATTTATATACAAAGAAGATTAATGCAAAATTTATTCAAACATTTATTTTAAAAGAGAAAAAGAAGGGAAAAAAACAGGTCATCGTTTTTTATTTACTAAATAATCTGATCAAATTTTGTGTCTAAACACAAAAGATTTTTGTGATGTGATTGCCACAGTAATGAAGATTCCTGATTCTGCAGATTTCCCTATCTTTTTAAAGAGAAATTTTTGCAGTTTTCTGAAGAAAATAGTAATAAATGTAAATAAAATTGCTGATTGTTATTTTTATGTACAAAGTTCGACTAAAATAATTTTACGATATCTTTTTATGTTGGTTTACAGCGAACATCGTCACATAATTTGCATAGTTGCGTAAGATTATCTTTTTTGTTGTTTTTCATTGATAACACGTTTTTCCTTCTTTCCCCAGACAAGCGAGTGTTACTTGTATCGGTGTTACTTTCTCAAGCTAATTTTTAAATCTAAATATATGAAAATGCGTAAAATTTAACGTTAAATGCTCTAATCAAATATCTATCTCTAAGGCTCTTGTTATATTTTTTTTTTCTTAAAAATTATTGAAAGACCAAAGACGAATGATAAGATATTATGAAATGGCATGTATATGTTACTGCCAAAGCCCGAATTCAGCCACGTCGTGAATTGACCGGCCAGATCGCGAATTGGCCAAGAACGCTGTAAATTGACTGGCCAATGTCCGATCTTTTCTTGATTTTGTGAATTGACCGGATATAATTACAATTATTCGATGATATAATTACATTTATTCGATATTTTAATACTTACTGACGATAGATTACATTTATTCGATATTTTAATACTCACTGACGATAGATTACATTTATTCGATATTTTAATACTCACTGACGATAGATTAGAAGATAAATACCGGGCAAATGCATACCGGGCAGTGGCACTGAACCTTAAAAAAGCATCAGTGTAGTATATACCGGGCATGTATACCGGGCAAAGGCACTTAACTAGACCTAGTATGACTAGACCTTTGGTAAATGTGCGAAATATATACTAGGTCTAGTTAAGTGCCACTGCCCGATATACATTTGCCCGGGCATTCTTGAATGAGCGCATCGCGTTTAGGCCAGAACATCGTAACCACTTCTCGAAATGGCCCGGTCAAAGTGCGAAATAATTGATCGTTTCAATTATTTCGCACTTTGGCCGAGAGGTATGGTCAATTCACTGTAAGGTTCGCATAAGTCTAATTTTATTATAGCAGAGAATAGTTTAACTTTCATATAAAACGGTGGCAACATTCAGAGATGTAAATAGAACGCTTCGCAAACGCATATATTTCGCTGTTATTATTTTTCATTAAATACTTTTATAAAATATCTCTTCGCTTATTTACTGTATTGCATATTAATTTAATTCCTTGTCATTCAACTTTTATGCTACGAGATCAAGTCTATGGATCAAAGAAAGAATCTTTTGGAAGTTGTTCACGTACAACATCTTCGTCCATATCACATGCGAGATACGCCAGTCACCCAGGAAGAAGAGAGCTCGGAAGAAGAGGAAGAATCAGTTTCCGAATTACATCCAGTAGAAAACATCTGGGATCCTGAAAATTACCCGAACATCATATCGAACCGCTACGATCTGCGACGCAATCGACGCCNTTAAAAACTGCTGTTCTCCCAGCGAAATGTCTCATAAAGGACAAACTATTCACTCAAAAGAAAGAAATATCATAAAAAATAGTGTAAAATATCATCAAATTTATGAAATATTCATTGTTAAAAAAATGCACATAAAGTTTGCGAAATAAATATTTTTGCCAAACGATCGCCAAATAGCAACATTGTTCAGGATTTCTCACAACCTTCTCCAAAAAATAGCGAAATAGTATCGTCGCATACCACGTGATGAAGGCGGAGCCAAGTGCCAACTCCTGGTGAACGAGCTATACCGGGCAAATGCATACCGGGCAGTGGCACTGAACCTTAAAAAAGCATCAGTGTAGTATATACCGGGCATGTATACCGGGCAAAGGCACTTAACTAGACCTAGTATGACTAGACCTTTGGTAAATGTGCGAAATATATACTAGGTCTAGTTAAGTGCCACTGTCCGGTATACATTTGCCCGGGCATTCTTGAATGAGCGCATCGCGTTTAGGCCAGAACATCGTGGCCACTTCTCGAAATGGCCGGTCAATCGTGGCCACTTCTCGAAATGGCCGGTCAAAGTGCGAAATAATTGATCGTTTCAATTATTTCGCACTTTGGCCGAGAGGTATGGCCAATTCGCGAAGTGGCCGAACATCGGGCTTTGGCCGTGACATATACATTTATATTTTTCATTATAAAGAAATCTTGTCGCAATAAGGACTGATAATTATCCTGAACAAAACGATGTTTGAATTATCTACACATTAAGAGTATTTAAACAGAAACACAAGATATTTAGATCTTAGTACTGCACTGCAAAAGTTGTGGTGTAAAACCCCTCCGAATTTGGTGGTGTAAAACTCTACAAATTGTGTAAATGATTACTTTATTTCAAGTTAATACCGAATCGAAAGTTCTTGCAAACTTTATGGAGTGTAGTTAAATGTTAATACTAATAATTGATAGAGCTTACAAGCACCAATAATAGAGCTATCTACAGATCGAAAAAGGTTGTGATTTTCGGAGTTCCGTAAACTTGGCGAATAGTTGGTGTATTTTTTAAACTATTTAACTAAAGTCTTCGTGTGAAATAGGAGAAGGCATGTTTCAAGCAAATAACAAATGCTTTTTGACCATTATTAAAAGTTAAAAGGTGAATAATTGAGCAATTTCAAGACATGGCGCAGAGAATGCGGTTTGTTTACATGAAATGTACTGGTTAAATATGAGTTCATCTAATCTGATTGAATTGTCAAACTAGCCTATTGAATATCATGTAAGTTACAATATTTTTACTGATTGATAAAAAATATTGATTGAGGTCGATTATTAGCCAAGTAACTTTATTCATCTTGTCAGATTGATTTAACAAACTAATCGTATGAAGTCGAGGTGGTTAAGGGGATAGGGCCTTCGCCTTCCAATGAGGTGAACCGGGTTCGAATCCCAGCGATAGCTGGTCGATCCTCACCTGACTCACTCCGACCACAGTGCTGACCTAAAGTATCCTTGATGATTGATATATCGTGGGTTAGAGTCCCCTTGCCGTCAGGTTAACTGTGGGAGGTTTTCGTGGTTTTCCTCTCCATGTAACTCAAATGCAGGTTAGTTCTATCAAAAAGTTTTCCACAAAGGCATATTTCTGCCAATACTTGATCCAGGAGTTCCTCTGTCTTCTGGATTGGGTTCAAAGTTACAAGGCAGAAATATGCAAGGTTTTTGGGTTTACGTCTAATAATGTAGAGTTGAACATTATTAGACGTAAACCCAAAAACTGGATCGGCTGTTCAACGACGGCTAAAAAATTCACGCAAGTTTTTAGCTGCATTATAAAGATATTTATGTATGTGTATACATTTGATTAACTGTTGCTGTGTATACATTTGATTAACAAACTAATTTTACTTTAAGAGATATTGTGAATATTGTGTGTTGCTTAAAATTGTATCTTAAGAGTAAGTTTACTGATTTTTATATTTAGCATATCTTATTGTAATTATAAATTATTCTATAACACAGTGGCAGTTACTTTACACCAGTAATGTAAAAAAACATCCTAGATTACTAACCTTGGTTTTGTTGCAGTTGAGCTCTTAGTAAAACACCACTTTTGCCCTAATTATGAGTAATTGCCACCATTTTTGGTGGTCAGATAGTGTATTTTAGAGTGTAATTATTTCATCAACAGAATTCTTTTTATTAAATAAGCACTTTTAATGTTTGAATTTCCGTTATATGCATATTTTCATAATTTCATTGCTTGTGTTGTATTCGTAATATTTTATTATTATTTAACATGATACCAAGAAATATAATATTTAATCCTTTTAGCAATATTTAATATAATATCTATTTTAAATAGATAAAACGGGGAATAAGATTCTTTTTTAAATAATTGATTTCGATATAAGATTAATTTTATTTTATTTATTTGTAATGAGAAACTGATTTTGTTCTGTCTTACTCTAAAAGCATTTTTTTTCTTCAATGAATTGAATGAAAATAGTTTATTGCATGTTTGTAGTACAGAAATTAGAGTAAGTTACAATAGCAAATGCAATAGTGTGCAATGTGTAAGTTGCAATGTGTGCTAAGCTTTAATAAATATTCAGATCTTTTATATTTAATGGATTGTATAAATTTGAATTAATTAAAATTGTTCATTTAAAAAAACACTCTTCAAACTTAAATATAATTTAAAATATATTTGCACCAAAATTAAATATTTTTTTAACGCGTTAAATTTTATGTAATATACGATACATAAAACATTATAAAGTAACGTCAATAATTCTTACTAAACAAATATTTTTGTTTAGGCTTAAATACTAGCTTTCTTTCTGATAAGTTTGACTAGTTAAATTGTTCAGTAAGCAATATAATCACATTACTTTTCTTCGAAAATCTTTTGAAAGATTATCTAATCGCTGAAAGAAGAAAAATTTCTTGAAACAATACCATCTTATTTTTATATTTTGTGCAAATTAATTAGTTTTAAAGAAAAAAGAAAGAAATAGAATGGAACTTTAATTATCAGCGTAACGAGAGGAAATTAAAAGATTCACGTATCATATTCATAATTTAGTAAACGATTTTTTTAACCGTTAATTTCTAAAAAGCGAAAAAAAAGGGAATAAGTGTAATTAAAAAACGTTTTTAAAGTGCAATTAGGAAGTGTTTTACTCTTTGTTTTATTACATTTTTAGTACTGCTCTCATTATCATCTACGATTATACTTTGAAAGCAATTTGCCGTTTATCAGAAAATTTATTTCCTCAGTGCTAAAGTGGTTTATTAAAAAGAACAATGCATGAGTCCGAATAAGTGGTTTAAATAATAAAAAAAACTAGCACTTTTTTTTAAAGCAGAATAACAGATTTACTTTCTGTTTTTAATCCACAATGAGAAAAAAGTATGGTTAAAACTACCAGAATATGGTAAATTAACAGTGTTTTGAGCTTTTTTGAAGCAGCAAAAAGCTCTTTTTTTTTATTTGTTTATTTATTTTTTTTTTTTTTAACCGAAACGCTTTGGTTATGATTTTGATAAAATTAACCATAAAATACGGTTTTATAATGCGAGCTAAAATTTGGTCAATGTGGTAAAATTAGGTAACTTTATCATGATTCCTTAAAGCCATTAATTCAGTTAAATTTACTTCAAAGTTTTGTATTTTTTACAAAATGTGTAGTAATAAGAACTATAATTGTGATAACTAGAATTTCTGGTAAACCTTTACCATGTGAACGGAAAAATTACCAAATGAATGGTTTAAACTCCCTACATTTTGGTTTTATTACCAGAAATATGCTTTTTTTCTTTTTTTTCTTTACCAGAAAAAAGATTACCATACAGTACTATAGTTTTAGCAGAATTTTTTCCCATATCAGTAAGTATTTGAATTGCTAAAAAATTTTTCGTCATTCAGATATGAGACTTTTTTTATTAATTGTTTTTAATGAAAAATGCTCGACAAATTCGAAAAAAATTAGTAAATAAATAAATTAATATATTACTACTGTTGGTTTTCGCATGATTTTATAAAAGCTAAAGTACAAGTCTAATAAGAAATATACAGGGATTTGATTAAAAATTGCGCAATATGATTAAAAAAATCATTGTTTTATAGTTTTTGTTCATTTTTTTAAAATATATTTTTTACCCACGTACATGTTTAACTTTCTTTCTACCATCTAATGTATTTTTTAACGAAAATCAAGCCTAATGATAAAACATTTTATTAATAAAAAAAATTTCAGAAATTTTTTTTCTATGAATTTTTTACCCCAATCGCTGTGATATCACTTCATCACTTATTCATTACTCCATGTTATACATCCCCTCACAGCAGTGCTTACACTTACATATTTCATAATTTTATTTCTTCCATAAACATATTATTTATCAAAAAGAACAATTACATATTTCAAAATTTTTGATCATTTGTGAAAAATATTTTAAAAGCAAAAATACACTTACATGTTTTATAGTTTTTGTTCATTTTTTTAAAATATATTTTTTACCCACGTACATATTGAATAACTTTCTTTCTTCCATCTAAAATATTCGTAAGCAAAAATCAAGCAAAGTGATAAAATATTTTGTTAATAAAAAAACAATTTCAGAAATTTTTTTCTACGAATTTTTATTCCCCATCGCAGTGATATCACTTCATCATTTATTCATTACTCCATTTTATACATCCCCTCAGAACATCACTTACACTTTCATGTTTCATAATTTTCTTTCTTCCATAAACATATTATTTATCAAAAAGAACAATTACATACTTCATTATTTTTGATCATTTGTGAAAAATATTTTAAAAGCAAACATACGCTTACATCTTTTATCGTTTTTGTTCATTTTTTAAAGTATATTTTTTACACACTTACATATTGAATAACTTTTTTTCTTCCATCTAAAATATTTGTTAACAAAAATCAAGTATAGTGATAAAACATTTTATCAATAAAAAAAAAATTTCAGAAATTTTTTTCTATTAATTTTTTTTCCACATCGCTGTGATATCACTTCATCACTTGTTCATTACTCCATGTTATATATCCCCTCAGAACATCACTCACACTTACATGTTTCAGAAATTTCTTTCTTCCATTTTGTAATAATATTTATCAAAAAGGACATAACATAATATTTATCAAAAAGGACAATTACATATTTCAAAATTTTTGATCATTTGTGAAAAATATTTTAAAAGCAAAAATACACTTACATGTTTTGCAGTTTTCGTTCATTTTTCTGAAATATATTTTTTACACCCTTACATATTTAATAACTTCTACAATATCCATCTAATATATTTGTAAGCAAAAATCAAGCATAGTGATTAAACATTTTATTAACAAAAAAAAATTCAGAAATTTTTTTGTTTGAATTTTTTCCCCATCGCTGTGATCTTCATAACTTATTCATTACTTCATGTTATACATCCCCTCAGAACATCACTAACACGTTTCATAATTTTCTTTCTTCCATAAACATATTATTTATCAAAAAGGACAATTACATATTTCAAAAATTTTTGATCACTTGTGAAAAGTATTTTGAACGCAAAAATACACTTATCTGTTTTATAGATTTTGTTAATTTTTCTAAAATATATTTTTTACACACTTGCATATTTAATAGCTTTCTTTCTTCCATCTAATATATTTTTTAGCGAAAATCAAACATAGTGATAAAACATTTTATTAATAAAAAAAATTCAGAAATTTTTTTCTATGAATTTTTTACCCCCATCGCTGCGATATCACTTCATCACTTATTCATTACTCCATGTTATACATCCCCTCAGAGCAGCTGCTCGAAAGGGAAAACTACTGTTCAGTTTCCCCCAACAAAGTGATCGGAAACCATTCATTTATCTTCGTTAGTATACCGGAGGCGAATTTCTATAGAATGACTTGACCGGTGGCAGTAATTATTTAGCCACACTTTATTACAACCTATTGGCGAACATTCGACAATGGATCGTAATTTTTAGACTGCTTTTTCGTGAAACGTTTATGCAAAAGAAAATCAGTCATTTTCTAAAGTCGTGAAGTACTTGATAGAATGTCTCAATCAGGCCAAAATTCAGCTGCGTCAGGAAAAGGTTATTTTACCCTCCGTCATGTATATCGACTTTTTTTTTTCATGTTTTTTTTCGTACTACCATTGACGTTAATAAATAAAAGAGGAAAAAAAGAACGAAAACTCAATTATTTTAGATAATTGATTAACAGACCCTTTAAAATTTGATATTTAATAAAATCCAACTCAGTTTGCTAACTTTGCAAACTAATATTAAAAATCATGAAGACAACTAGAAAACTAGGGGAAGAGCGGGCAAGATGGACCGCTTAAGGAAACTTGGTTTAAAAAATAGTAAACTAGAGCAATTTTATATCTTTTATATTGTAAATATATAGTGGGAACATTGCTCTTACATATCTCATACAGAAAATAAATAAATAATAAAGCTCAATAATAATAACTTAAGATAAACAAAAAGAGAGCATTGTCCCATCTTGCGTGGGCTACCCGGGCAAGATGGGTCACATAATTATATTTCAGAAATCACAGAAATTAATGTCAGAATAAAAGAATAATCGACAAAAAAACATTACAGTTACTGCATAAGAAGAGGCCAAAACCGGAATAAGCACTGCACGCTTCATGAGCCCATTCTAAGCAATCTGAATATAGTTTGTCAATTAATAAATTATAAATTATTTTTATAATTTTATTTAAATAATTTGTTAAGTTATATGTGCTAGTTCATATTTTTTGTTGTTGTTAATATTACCTTATTCTTTATGCTTTTTGCCAAATCTAGAGAGTTTAATTTTTATATTACACTTTTATTCTACTTTGGCTGTCTCATCTTGCCCGGTTCATCTTGCCCGGATAGTACATTTTTTAAAAAAATTATCTGCAAATTTGTTTAAACAAATAAATTTTAATTTTCACTACTCATTATGCTTGTACAATAATAGCACTACAATGCACACAAATTTGAAAAATTTATTGTAATGTATTAAACAAATAATAACGGCATACAAACCTGGAAAAATATTTTAACACGTTATAAGAAAAACAAAACAATGCTTGCATTTCGGTAACGCCTTGTGAACTGACGAAAAAACTTGTGCGTATTGAGAACAACAATATTTTATTATCGAAAACGCACTTTAGATTTCGCTACTGGGATACGCATAAAAGAAAAAGCGATGTCCCGTCTTGCCCGGGTGTCCCATTTTGCCCACTCTTTTCCTACTTAAATATTGCTTGAAAACGTTTGTTTTTTTTATTTATTTATTTTTTATTTAAGAAAATAAAAGTAATAAAATTGAAATTTCTTTACAAAATACTTGAAAATCTGATTATCTGAATTAATTATCTGAAATTAGACCGTAAATTATCTGAAAAGATACCGAATTAAAACATAGCCTTGCAAATGTATTTACAAAAATATTTTAAGTTTGTGGCTTTCAAGTTTTCTTCTTTTTAATAAAGCTTATTTAGAAAAATTCTAAGATTAATTTGCTGATTAAAAATTAAATTGCAAATTGCAGATAAATACAGAAACAAGCATGATCTATTTTTTAAGCTCCAAAAAATGATGCATTTTTTTCCCTAAGAAAAAATATTATTCTCTAATCCTATTCTAATCTAATCCTACTCTTATCTTTCTAGGAAAAAATATTTTTCTCCATCAAAAAATAATACTTTTTTCTATGGAAAAAACTATTATTCTTTTTTCATAAGAAAAATTATTATTCTTCATCGAAAAATAATATTTTTTTCTAAGGAAAAAAATAATATCCTATATTATTTTTAAAATAATATCCTATATAATATCCTATATTATTAATAAAAATAATATCCTATATAGAGAAATTTTCTTCATTTAAAAATATTTTTTTTCTAAGGATAAAATATTATTCGATCATTCTAAAAAAAATAATTATTCCCCATCAAAAAAGGTTTTTTCCCAAGGAAAAAATATTATCCCATCTTTCTATTATTCTTAATCAAAAATATTAATTTTTTATGATGAAAAAATATGTAGAATTCAAAGCTAGTTTCAGTCAACACTATTCCGGTTATTTCCATTCCAAAAGATCAGAAATTATTACATATTAAAGTCAAATTAGACAAACTACAAAAATACATAGAAATTTGCAAAGGAAAAAAAAAAAAAAAAAAAAAAAAAAAAAANAAAAAAAAAAAAAAAAACATTTACCTATAGTTAGACGTACTGCATTCCGTCTTTTTACCCATAAATGTCAAAATCCATTCTCTCGTTATTTCTTCTATTTTTTAAATAGGATATCTTGAAATTTGTCAGAGGCATTTGCTTAAAAATATTACCAATGTTCTCGACATATTTGTCCAGGTTTCAACTTTTTTTTGAATCCCCACCCTCTTCATAAAATAAATAATTTTGAACACCCCAAGAAAGAAAAAAAAATAATAAATTGAACAATACTTTTTTTGTCCCAAATTTAATCTTAAAAAAATAATACATTGCATTTTTTTTAATTTTTTTGCAATTGCGTTTAGGTAATATCCATAAAATATTTAGATGCTAATATTTAAAAAGAAAAATGTAAAAAGGCTCTAAACAAAATAACATAAAGATATCTTGATGACAGCTAACACGATTAGATCCGCGAAATCGGAGTACTTTCTAATATTGTATCAATATAGCCAAAGCATAATAGATCAATAAAATAATGTGAGGAGCACCCCAAGGAATCGATACGAAAATAAAACGTAACAAGCAAAGAATACAAAAGTACAAGAAAATACAAAATAAAAAATTCAAGAAACCTTCAAAATAAAATAAAAATATTATATAAATCAGGTAGAAAGTTCAGACTTCTATTCACTTACTGATATCTTGCAAAAATGATTTAAAAATATTTTCGCCATACGAAATATTTCACACAATACATACATAAATCAATATTAAAAAACTCTTAATTCAAAATTTAGTCTCCGAGGGCAATTGGGTACCTTAACTATTCAAGCTTTCATCTTAACTATTTATCATTTTATCAGAGTAGAATAAAGTATTTGTTAATTGATGCCAGTAATTTGCTTACCATAAAAATTAAATCAAATTTCTCATTTAATAAAAATTTGTTACGCCAAGCAAATTAATTCTTTTATGATGATTGCCAAATTTTTTTCGCAAATTTAGTACAACTAACTAAACTGGCGAGTGATCTTGATAAAGTCGCTATGCAGTTTTGGGGGTTGACTAACATCAGCGAGCAGAGGCTTTGCCATCTAGTATTAAATATTAAACTAGTACTGTCCCTTCGTAGAGTGCTTTGCTTTCTGATCATAATAAATTATATTCTGTAATCAGTAAAACAAAAGCCAAGCAATTTGGGATAAAATAAAAAACTTTTTTTTTCTGTTAATAAATTCTGATTTAAAATAATAACAATAATAACTCATATCTGTACAGAGAAATTATTTTTGGTGTCTACTTTACAAATCAAGAAACAACACAATTAGCGATTGTGAAACACTATTTTGTATACAAAAATAGTTACATGAAAGGAAAATAAAAATAATGTAACTTTTACAAGAATAATAAACGCAATGAAAATAATAATCACGTGCATAAAAATAAATTTTGCATAAAAGCTTTTTAAAAAAAAAAAAAAAAAAAAAAAAAAAAAAAAAAACTTGAAAACGACTTATACTTGTCAACATGAAGTTGATCTCCGAATTCATGTATATTTATAATAAACAAAATAAAATTTGATATTAACGTTGATGGATTAGCTTAGGTCTAAATATTAACTTTAATATTCAGTAAAATAGTTTATCTAACCACTGTCATTTAATAAATGTCCATTCTAATAAAAGAGTAGAAAATAAGACTTTTATTTATGAATTTAAATTTTATCAAAAGAGCCGAAATAATTAGAGCTGATGAAACTTTAATTTAAAATATTTTTTAGTGATGTTAACTTTCTTAAAAATAATAAATTTTTACGTAAGCAAATAGTCACGCACTTTACTCTTAACGTTAAAAAATAATAATAAATAAAATGGAACAAAAAAATCTTTTTTCTCATTAACTCTCTGTAATTAATCGTACTAATTGATTAATAAAGCCCTGCAGTTATCAACAAATTATCCTTTTCATGGAAGGAAAATTCTCAAGTTACGCACCTTAAGCAATAATGAATCTTTTCTTCCCTCCCCCCTCTCTCCTTTTATCAAGGTATAAACAGGATGTCAACTACGGACTAGACTCATCCCCTAATTTTTCAAGTTCAAAGACGTCTCGTCCGCACATATCACACTTCTCATCACCCTGGGAGCGCATGCGCAATCCATCCATTCTTTATTAACCCTCATTGAACAGAAAACCGCAGCATTAAACTATGATGCAACCCGTCTATCATTCCAAATCTATTTTTTCATTGGTTTATTGAAGAACCAAAGAGGCGTGGCATTAGTGTCTATGGGTGGAGCTAAAGCGAGTGGGTGGCTTTGGAACCGTCAAAGCCAGGTTGGCCTCTTTGAGTGACTGAGTGATTATGTGACTAACCAGGATAACAACTTTCTTTTCCCCCTAGTTTTAGAAGACTGGTTCTTGGCTCAAGCATCCTCGAGTCAGCAGGTAATACTTAAACGCCATATTTCATCAGCTATTCTCTAACGCGTGACGCTGGAGCAACGAGTTTTGAAAAAGTGCCATTTCAGACAAACGCTTTAAAGAAGTGCTTGTTTGTTTAGATCCGTATTAGCCTCCGGGCTATCACTTTTATATCAACTAAGTGTGTGCTCTTGATTTGTCGATAAAAAAGAAATAAAATTTAAATAAATTCATTAATTTTTTTAAAAAAAAGGGATGTTTGAGCGCTAATAGGAATTACTAACGTAAAATGATATTTTAGTGTATATCATAATGAACAAAAATTCAAACTTTTGAGTATAGTGATGATTGATTTATATTAGCACACCAACCATTAATCGATGTTTTTTAAGCACAAAATGAAATTCTATGGTGAAAAATTATACCATTGTTTACATGGGGAATTCGACAGTTTTTAAAAACCACCATAGTGGTCTGAGTTCCTGTGGAAGTTATTTCAAGTAATGCTAAAATCTCTGATTCTGTTGCTGATCACAAGATTTTCATAAAACATAAATAAGTTCCTATTTTCTGAAAATGTCTAACTTAACAGATTCAGAATCACAGTCATCTGAAAAAATTCCATCTCCGCCACCAGAGACCTCAGAGGAGCAAGAATTAGACGAAGATAATGAAGAAGTGGACATTGACGTCACGAGTGTCCCATCAGAAGGGGACCAACTTGTGTCATCTGATATTGATCCAACGTCTGAGGATGATGAATATTTTAAACCTATCAAAAAACTGTGCATGGCTCCCTCGAGACCTAGCGCCCCACCGGTGCCGGTTCCTGCACCCAGCAGTAAACCGTTAAGCTCCTTTTTTATTAAAGACATATTAAGCCATAAACCGGCGTCAATTCAGCGGACGTTGTCCACGGACGTCCGTGGCATTGTAAGGCCGTGGGACTTGGACAGTTCGTCGGCATCGAGAAGAAGACCCCGGTCGGCGGATGACGACTCACGGTCGGAAAGATCGGAGAGCGATTCTCCGGAAAGCCCTGCCGTAGCTAACCCTAATGCTTCACCCCTAGACGCCCTGTTTGAAATGACCAGCAAGGCATTTGAGGGACTTGAAGCAAACGAAAAAAGTGCAGGTAAGTTATTAGGCACTTGATGCCATTTCTGATCTGTTCAAAAATTTTAATCGTCATCGATTTTTTTTTTCTTTCACTACAACATATGTAGACAATAAAATTACCATCGGTTATAACTACTGGTTAAATACCATCGTAATTATTAAACATGATAAAATAAATAAAAAATTGTCTTCTATTTAGAAAATTGTCTGACAAACATAAGGAAGTGTGAATACTTTTTATATGTATCGATGATGGTTTTATTTTTGTTTACATTTCTGGACAGCTCAAAACTAAATGACAACAATTTTCCTTTTAGTGCTATAAATGTAAACAGCAACATTCGCAAACCGGTTTTAAAGCATGATAAGTAATTAACATGTAAATCAATTATAAAACATGATAAGCCAAATAAAATAAGACTTTTATTTAGAAAACTGTCTCAGAAACATAAGGAAATACGAATACTTTTTTGTGTATTGATGATATTTCTATTTTTGTTGCCAATTCTAAATGACAACGTTTTCTTTTAGTGCAATAACTGTAAACAATGACAAACGTAAACCGGTTTGAAATATCTTCATAAACATAAAACTCAGTAAAAACAAATAACATAGATCTTTTATTTATTGTCCCACAAACAAAAGAAATGCAATATTTTAGGTAATATTGCTATTTTATTTTTTCTTACAACTTTTCATAGTCATCGATTTTTCTTTTCATAAGAAGAAATGTAAACAATAAAACAAGTGAATTGGTATTCAATATGTGTTCTTAATTATTGCTGCCCTTTTGTTCTTGTATGAACATTTTTACAGTCGTTAGTTTTTTCTTTTCAAAGAAACAATGTTAACAATAACAAATGCAAATCAGTTTAAAATACCACCATAATTATAAAATTTGATAACAGCAAGTAAAATGTACCTCGTATTTTAAAAATTGCACACAAACAAACAAAACAAAAAAATGCGATGTTTTCAAGTATTAATGCTATTTTGTTTTTATTTACACCTTTTCAGTCAACAGGTTTTTTTTTTCAATTGAAGAAATGTAAACAATACCATTCATAAAATGGTATTAAATACCATCAGAATTAAAGTTTTATTAAAAGCAAATAAAACGTGACTTGCATTTAAACAATTAGAAAAAATTATAAATACTTTAAATCTTACAAATTTATTATGTATTGATTTAAATAACAGAAAAAAATATATGAAATGGTTGCAACTAAGTTTTACTGGAAACAATGACAGTCTTAACATTTTGAGAGCTAAAAACAATTGTTTTTAAAGTATTTTTGTTTACAATCAACACAAAAGTACCATTCAATTACAGCAACATAAAATATTACAGCAACATTTAACAAATGTAATTAATTTTTTCTGAGTTTATTTGTGACGAATAGTTTGCATTTATTGAACTATCAAAAATAACAATTGTTAAAAAAAAATTTACATTAAAATTCAAATTACAAAAATTGAGGAGATAATGTTCAATCGTAAAACTTTGCTAAGATCATAATTGCATTTTTTTAAACTGATAGAAACGTACAATTCAATAACAGCAATATAAAATCCATAATTATTAAAGACATTAGAGGAACTTAAATTTTTAGGCTGAACATTTTAAGTTGTTTGCCTTAATAAAGCTAACAAAATTAACAGACTTAACTAAAAATTTAAATTTTAATTCAAGAATACAAAACGCAGAAATTAATATAGCTTTATTTTATAAATAGCACTCAAGGTATTATCTATAACACTCATATATTTTAAGTTTAAACGGATATATTCATTTGTAAGAATCATTATGATAAATGAAAGACTGTCAAACAAGATACATTAATAGCATTTTTTTTCATTTTCTCCTGTGTTATAAATTGCATTCTTGAACTAATATTTAGTTAAGAAAAAAGAGGGTATTCAATCAAATCGTATTTGCTTACTATCATTTAATGACATAACTTTTATGTGTCAATATCTAATAACATGTATAAGTAAATAGGTTAGTTCCTTAATTTTAAGTTAGTATAATTCCTTAATTTTACTGAATATTCAAAACAGAAAATAAACGTTCCATCAAAGTATGAATACAAAGTACCTAAATTCTTTTTTACGTCGAGGAAATATGCAATAAAATATAAGTAAAAATAAGAACAAACTATTAACATTTTTTAATTTTTAATACTTATAAAAACTTGCAAATAGTACAAACTATTAACATCCATATCGTGCATAAGACTTTATTATTATATTTTCGAGAAATTGCATAATTGTTTTGCTTTATGTAAACATCAACTCAGAGGTAGTCTTTATTCATCCTTATAAATGATTACGATTGTTATAGTGATTACGATTGCTGTAAAAAAAAGCTAAGTATGATCAAAACTACCAGAATAGGGTAAAATTTACCGCTTTGGTAAAGATTTTTGTAAAATATGGTTTTATAATAGGTGATAAAATTTGGTATGTGTGCTAAAATTTGATAATGCCTGAAAGTATGGCATATAATACAAACCATTTATTTGGGAACTATGGTTTTGAAAACCAGAACTTCTGGTAATTAATATATATATATATATATATATATATATCTTTATATATATATTTCGTNTTGATTATATATATATATATTTATATATATACTGTTGTTTCTTTAAATAAGTAATATCGTAAGAAATTCATCCTAAGTTTGGGCTATATGAAGAAAAGGAAAGAAACTTTTACACAGTTTAGTTTAATACAGTTAGTATACTTTGTATAAATTCCCTTTCATAGCAGCTTTGCATAGTAAAATAAAATATACTATAACAATAATAGAAAATATACTATACAAATAAATAGAAGTCGAAAAAGCTTTGAAATACGAGGAAAATTTAAAAACTTGAAACTGAGACTTAAACACTTAAACATGAAAACTTTTTTCTCCTTTTAGTTTTTCAACTTATTTTTTAAATAAAAAAAAATCAGCTGGTAGATATTTTTCTTTTAATTGAATTAGCAAGCTTTAAATAAGTCTAATATTTGATACATTTAATAAATCTTTATTGTTTAAGTAATGAAGTGTTACGGATAGTTAAAAGAGATATTATTAGATCATTAGTCTATAACACAACCTAAATTCAAACATCTCTTATCTCTAAAATTTTTGTTATTATCTTTCTGAGAAATATTTTTAATACGTTAAATATCAGCATACAATTTTAAAACGAATTTGAAGACATAAAAAATTAACAAAACATTTAACTTTGCACAAACAAATTTTTGATATCTGTTACCTGATTTTGTTTTAATTAGCCTATACTTTTAAATTATGTTTTGTAAAAATGTAAGAAAGGAATTGCTTTTATGCCAGCCTTTGAAACAAAGCTTAGCAAGAAAAAAGAAACAAATTAAACCTATGGTTAAACCAATTTAAAAAAAGATTTTCATGGAAAAAAAAGAAGCAAACATACATTAAAGCCTCAGCAGTTTCACTAATATTAAAAAAAAAATTTAAGCGCTCGTAATAAGATGAATCACTTTATCTAATATGATATTTATACGTTTCTGAATTTTAATTTCATGATAACAGATTAAAACAATAAAAAAAAAGTACATACTAAAACTAATTTACCATTTTTTTTTCCTGATGAGTCATTTCCTCCACTCTTTTTCATGATACATGCTTTTGTTAAGCAGATGTGAAAATCAAAAAATAATGACGCACATTCATGACCACTTAGAGATTTTTCAAAGAACCCAGAGGTTTTTGACACTAAAGGCTTTTGAATACCTCTTTTTTTGTGACGATTTTTCGCATTTTGAAAGGGAAATTGACAGCCTGAGGTAGCCTTTTAGCCACGAAAAACTTCAAAACAAAATTTTCTTAAACGATTTGTTTCGTGTTATTAAAGCAGGCGACAAAAAAAAATAAATTGAATGTAAACTAATTAAACGGCAACTTCTTCCCCGTAATTTGAGCACTTAAATGAAATTGAACTTCAGTAGAAGTCATCATCATGAGTTTTTGATTGAATCATTGTCTAATAAATTGTATAATGTGATTATTTAAATGGCTTTTCAGAGAATAGAAAACACTCCATCAACATTTTCTGTGGAATATTTTCCTTTTCCTAGGATTCCATCAGGTGTTGTGAAATCTAAAAAGCTTGCGCAGGGAAACTATTCAAAATCAATATATTGTATTAAATATTTCACAAAACAACACTGAACTATATATATATATAT
>NC_092205.1:80402500-80422473 GCF_043381705.1 Parasteatoda tepidariorum | reverse complement strand
TATATTACAGAACTTGCAATTTATACATCAAAAAGAAATATGTTAGGAATTCCATTAAATATTACAGAATTTATAGATATTAATGAAAGCTATTAATTTCAAATATAAAAATATTAACTTATGAAATAGAAATTAATATTTTTATTTAAAATAAGAAAAATAAGGTTCTTAAAATATTAAAAAAGCATCAAGTTCTCGAAACTTTACTTCTTATCAAATTACTTCTTATCTAATAATAAAATTAAATTTATAATTTAGATTAAAAATAGTTCATGCAAAAATGCAGCTGATTCAGAAATTAAATGAATATTTAAGTAAAATATTGTGGCAGTTTTCTCTGTTTATCTATTATTATATATTTCAGTATATAGATTTCTAGGGCGAGATTCAAAAAAAGCTGTATCACTTGGAGCACTTTATCACGATTAGCACTTTTAAATATTTTGAGCTAGTTTCTTAGGATAGTAAAAATTTAATTAATACACCGAAAATCTGTTCTTTGAAAGATCAGTTTTTAAAGTAAATTTATCTAATATTATGCATAACGTGAGCTATTTTAAACAATGTAAATTTTGGAAGCAAAAATGAAGTATAATAAATTTATATTTAAATACTTCAATTTTATTTTAAATTTTTTTGAAGATAGATTTATCAATTAATTGCTACCTGCTTTGAAAATTTGTAGTCTTTATCTAAAAAAGAAGTGTGAACTATAAATATTTTATAAATAATGTTTAGTACTTTTAAATATGTTTCTGAATTTTAGGTAGTTTTTTTGTCAAATTATTCTTTTACCAGAAATTCTGATTTTCATTTTCAAGACATTTCTCAAAGTTTATGCTCAAAGTAGTGCTCAAAGTTTATAATGTTCTATATTCTATTTTATAGTTTGTAATAAATACTATAATATAATTGCAATACATAATAAATAATATTCTTTCAGGTACACTTTCACATTACTAAGCTCTTCGATTTTGCGTTAAGAAAATTATTTCATTTAATTTTGAATTATGAATATTAAACTCAAAAGAACCTTTTAAAGCCTTTTTTTGTATTGTATGTAATAATAATTGTTGAGTTTATTTAATAAGAAGCATTCGTAATCTTTTGACATTATGTAAATTGTTTTACAGTTATTTGAAACAGATAACAATTGAAACAGATAACAAATTTTTAGTGTTGATTAGACATACAGTTGAGAAGATATAACTACATTTTGAAGTCTATTATAACTTTCGAGACAATTGCAATATTTATTTTTTAATTCATTATTATCATTAAAATCTTAAGTGAATTCTCTTTTGAATTTTAAGAGCTGCACACCTTTTAATTTTAAAATTAATTTAAACTTTAATGCAAATGTGCAAAAAGAATATTCTGGTAAAATTACCATATTGTATGGTAATGACATTTCTGATAAAATAATTCTCTTACTAAGAACCAAAATATACAGTATTTAAACCATGCATTCGGTAATTTTTCAGTTCAAATTTTAAATTTTCACCAAAAATTCTGATTTTCAAAATTTTACTTAATACCACAGATATAATAATTAGGAATACTAAGTTGAAAAGTAAATTTAACCCTATAAAGGATTTTTATGCCATGCTCTAAGGTATCATGATAAAATTTCCGAATCTTACCACACTTACCAAATTTTATTACATATTATTTAACCATTAATTGTTAATTTTAAAAAAATCCTTCCCAAATCACTTCAGTAAAGATCATCGATTTTCCTTTTTTCTTTTTTTCTTTTTCTTTAAGTTTACAAAGAGCCAGAGTGAGTAATAAAGAAGAGCAGTTGTGACTAAATTTTTTTCTCACTGAGTAAACAAGCAAAGTAAAAAGAATAAACAGGGAAGAAAAGTAAGTAAAAAAGATAAATAAACAACATGTTCTTTCAGTAAATAAACTTTTCAGATAGTTAACTGGAAATTAATTATTGATAAATTATCTAATTAATTAAATAACTAGATTTCGTAAATCTTTTGCTATATTTTTTTAAGCTCAAATTTTACGTATCAATTTTCAATTTCAATGTGAAAGGAAACTTATAAAATTGATAAAATAATGTAGAAAATATAAGTGTTTGATGCTTTTACTTTTTGAAATGAGGTTGATAAAAATATGCGTGCAGTAAATATTTGAAATTATGTTGATTACTATTGTATTCCTTTACAAACAAAACTGCAAAGAACATATTTTCTTAATTTTCTTCATGTATTTAAACTGTAAGCATTTTCCCACCCAAACAACTGGCATAAATTTCTCGGAAAACAAGGAAAGAAAATATTGCTTTTCAACACCCAAATGCCAGTTAATTGACAATTGCATAACTGCGTGGGTAAGCATGTTCAACACTAGAAAGGAAAAAAAAAGTGTTTTTAAACAAACCTTCATGTTTTTACGTATTTGTAACCTTTACAAGTTAATATTGTCACGGAATCTGTATTCAATTATAAAATCGAATTTGGGGAAATGTCATATCATTCAAACACTTTTTTATTTCACTTGTTTTCAAATAAAAATTTTGCTTTTAATTTTTATAACAATTAATGGAATTAACATAAGAATGGAAATAACATAAAGAATGGAATTCATAAAGTAAGAGCGAGTAACTATTACCTATTTTTACTAGTCCACCATTAAAAATGACTGGTTAATAATTATATGTTGGCTCCTTATTATTATTAGACACTTGAAACTTCTAAAGTGAGGAGCTGAAACTTGTAGCTAAATTAGGGACTAAATAATGGTTCGTTAAGATAAGATATCAGATCGGAATTAATTTGCCATTAGTTTGGGGTATTATAACGTAAATTTATTTTATAATTTACACTTACAAATTAAGGATATACGGATAATATCTGTAGATAAATTTGCCGCAGAAAACATTTAGATTGGATACTTCGTTTCTAGTTGTTCATTTTGTTCATGTGTTTTAATTAAAAAATTGAATTCATTAGATGTTTATGTTTAATATCTTATTATATTTGTTTTTATAAAGGTATCAGAAATTTGCAAAATGTTGCTTTAATGATTGCATTTGAATTTAAATTTTAGTATAATATATTTAAGTATGGATTTTTGCTTTAATTAAACATTTATTTATATAATTTAAGGAATATTATACTTTGTTTTTTATAGTTACTTAAATTATAATAATAATTCTTGAATATTGTAATTGAATTCATCAGTATTACTTATGGCGTATGAAAAAACGTTATACAACTTTTGAAACTAATTTTTTAAAAAAATGAATGCTTTAAAATGTGAGACATATTTCCTAATTGTTAAAATGAATATAAATTAATAAATTAAAAACACTTTAATTAAGTACAAATGACTTAAAAAAAATCGGAGTTAAATTTAAAGAAACTTCTCAAAATTAACTTTTCTATTTTTAGAAGAGACTCTTTATTCAAAGAAATCTCTTTCCTATTTTAGAGGAATCTCTTTTCAGCTAGCTTCTAATTTATCAAATTCTTTACTTCAAAAAATAAATATAACTATTTAAAATTATTTCTTTCCATTTCAGAGATCTCTTCAGTTCCTCTATTCTCCGTTTATTTTCAGAGAATAAATGCCCTTAAATAAAATTAATAGGAAAAAAAAATAGCAGTGTTAATCCATATTACGTATAAAGTCCATGCAAAGTCAAAACATTTTTAAACGTTTTCGCCAAAACAATATGTTTCATTACCCATCTGTGCTATTAAACTAATACTTGGATAAAATAAAAACTTGGGGTTTGGGGTTGTATAAAGATTAAAAAAAATTTTCAAAATCAAAATTTATTAAAATTAAGTTTCAAAAATTATGAAATTCTACTTTATTTTTACGTAAAAAACAAGGTGATGGCACAGCTCTTAGGGCACTAAGCTGTCAATGTGTAAGCTCGATCACCTCTGCCATTTTGAAGCGCACCCAAGTTAAGATTTATGGATACACGATTATCTGGGCAGCAAAGACGGCCGATACGCAACTCGCATTGTATCATCCATGCCGTCATTCATGAAACTATTGATTCTAAACCCCTATTACACATTTGGCCCACAACTAGCTGTGGTGAAAGCACTTTTAAATAAAGAAATGTTAGTTATATTTTAATACATTATAGTTCTCTTTATTAATAATTTTTATGCTCCTTATATTTTATAATTCTCACAATAATTTATTTAATAAATTTGAAGCTATTAAAACAAAAGAGATCTAATTTGAAGTGTTTAACTTATATGTAATAAACTAGTATGATATCTCATATTAATTTAAAGTAGAAATAATAATAAATAAATAAAAAAGAAAAGGATTTCCTTAAAAAAAATATTAAATATTTTTGACAATGAGAGAACAGGATGAACATATGTTTGAAAGTTCAAATTAAAAAAAAAATTCATAATTTTAAATGTTAATAATTAATAAATAAATAATTTTAATTGTTAATAAATATTTTATTAACAATTCTTCTAGTTCATCGAAACATTTTTCTATGGTGCATCTTCCTTTCAAAAGTTTTATTTTATAAGATTTCCTCACCTCAACAATTCCAAATAATTTGTATGTTTAGCATTTCTTATTTTAATTTCTTTAATAAAATATTTACAGACGCAACTCAATAATTAAATCGTAGTCACAATAATGAAGAGAACATATATAATTCACTATTTCAACAAAATAATACATCTTACAAAAACAATTATTCTTCTATTTGTCTTCTTCCTCATTTAAATTAACACCAACTTTTTCTTTACTTTGCAAAGTTATTTAACCTCATTTGGCATGGAACATGAATATCCATCAAAACCTCATTTTTGATAGAGGAAATCACATACATGCATATTCCTTTAAAATAAGTAATTTATCTTTTTTTTAAATAAAAAAAAGAAACACCCATTTTTAATTTGCAATGCAATTTTCAAGATGACTTGTTAACCTGAAAAAGTTTTAATTTTAAAACAACCAATGCTCACAAATTGTTCTCTGACCTCATTCTCATAGAAAAGAATCAAGTATGTATATATCAGTATATAATCAAATCAAGTAATCAAGTATATAATAAAAAAGTGTGTAATAAAATTATTTGATTAAAGATGGATATCTAAATAATCCATTAAGTTATAACCTAGCTATATTAGGATAAAAAATTAAATTGCGGATAGATTATTAACAATTATAATGCCATTGTAGAAAATAGATGCAATATTAGTTTTCTGTTGTAAGGTGTTAATAAATACTGTGATTGAAGCTTTAACTTTATTGAACTGCAAGGTCATATTAGATTAAATTTCCTTGAATTGTTTTTTTAATGTTAAGTTTTTGATGATCTCTAAATTTGAATTTAGTTGATTCAAATCACGTTTAAAACTATTGGTTGCGGTATTTGCAACAGCAAGTTAAAGATATTTTCTCAAAATTTTTATTGACACTTAAATTTTTGTTATATGGAGTTTTTAGCATATTTAAATTTTTGTTATATTTTGTAAGTGAAGTTAAATAAAACACTTTTGTTGCATAGAGATAAACGTAATTTTTAGTTTTAAACTAATTGTGACACATCGGGATTGTTAACTTCTTAGTGTTATTTTAATTAAGATTTACATTCTTGTTATATGGAAGAAAAACGCACGTAGCATGACGTGAAGCTAATATTTTTTTTTTGATGTATAGAGGAAAAAAAAATATTTTTTAGTTCTAAACTAATTGTGACTCCTTCTTACTGCTGCTCTCTTAGTATCATTATAATTAAATTTTAAACTTTTATTAAATGGAAAAACGTAAGTTAGATGAAATAAAACGTAACGTTAGTTACGTTTTATTTTAACATTAACGTTAAGTTAGATAAAATATTTTTGCAGCACGGAAGAAAAGCGTTTGTTTTAGTTTTAAACTAATTGTTAAATAAACATTTCAACAAACGTTTTAACTTTTTCGTTTTAAGTTTAGTTTTAAACTAATTAAAAATTAATTGAATTAACTAATTGATACAATTTATCATTATGTTTGATTGCTGATCTTTTAATGTTATTTTAATTAACTTAGTTTAATTTGTATTAATATGAAAGACTTTTCTTGTGTGCAATACAGTGTAAGATATGCAATACATAATAGATATGACTCAACAGAAAAGTTTATTTTTAAATTGCAAATCAAAAATTAAAATTTTTTTGGAACGTTGCGTTTTCTAATTTGCTACTATAAAGCTAACAAATAAAAAAAAGGCATTTCAAAATTGAATAGAATTTGATGTTCATATCAATTATGAGAATAAAATATTGTGTTTCACTTCCACATTTTAAAATAAATTTCTAAATGTAAGTATATTAAGTATATATTTGCTTTCAGCAATAAAATTAGGAAATGTAATTTATAGCAAAATTACATTTTTCAATTTCCAAATTACGCCCTTTTTATTACTTAATACATACTATTTTATAAAACTGCAAAATTATTATTTATTTATTTTTATTTTATAAATTTTTAGTTATTAATTTCTTTTAATTCTTTTAAATTTAAAACGTAACATTGTCACGATTCAAAAGAAACGAAAGATAAAATTGATTTTTAATCCATAAAGCTTTATTCCTGTTTTTGTGTAAATATAGAAATTCAAACAATACTGAATCATTATTTATAAGCATTCAACAATACTACAGAATTATTTATGTATCCTGTGCATACTGTCAAAGGAAAAAGTCAATAATTCTCGAAAATTAGATAATGTTAAGCCATTTGAACACCTGTAGCCTCTTTTTTGGGGAAAAAAAGGCACAAATGAAAACATGATTAATACTGAAAAGGGAAAAACTGTGTTATAAATAAAATATAAAAGTACAGAATTTTACACTTGACATTAGTCTTTAAAATTCTATTTTTAAATGTATTGCTCATTTGATTAGACCCTATTTGACAGGATATCCATGATTTATATTTATAAAAATTGGTAATAAGTTTGCTTATTACATATTTAAAAACAGTTTTTTTTTCTTCGATTTTTTCATTAAGTAAAATATTGCAATTTAAATTGTATTAAAAATTGAAAAAGTATCATCATGGATTGTGAATAAATTGCAATTTAAATTGTATTAAAAACACGAAAGAGTATCATCATGGATTGTGAATAATTAAAAAATGTCAAACATTGGTTATACTATGTAAACTACTATGTTTAAAAACGAAATCACAATTAAATGCCTCAGTAAATATTTCTTAGCGTAAGTTATGTTTTAACTTGCTATAGATAAACATTAAAAAATGCAAGCAATAAGAAATAATTGCTTTGTTTTATGTGATACATAATTATTTTGATGTATGGAATATGAATTATCAAATTATATAAAACATTATGTAATATATTTTGAATTAATATGTTTAAAAGGAAGACTTTTAAATTTATTTAAGCTACGCCTTAAAATTTTATAGGCTAAACATTAATGGCTAACATTAAAGGCTAAAGGGGTAAACATTAAAGAGGATGAAAAAGGAAGGAAGAAAACATTGGGAAATAAATAATACAGTTCTTTTGTTTATTATATTTTGTTTATTATTATGTTCATACAGAATTATTTTGACATATGAATTAAGAACTATCACATAACGTCAAACATTAGGTTATAAGTTTTAAATTGGTTTGTTTAAGAGCAACAACTTTTAAATTTGTTTTAGCCATGTTTTAAAATTCTGTAGGCTAAACTTTAATGGTTTAAATTAAAAGCTAACGGGCAAGGATAAGAAAAATAAAAAATAAGAATCATCGGGAAATTAAGAACAACATCATTCTGTTTATGTGACATATTTCATTTTGCTAAATTGCACAATAATAACTATTTTTTTTCTTTAAAAAAAAAAGGTAAAAAAATTTTTGAAATCAAATAGTTATTCTTTCTTTTAGGATTGCTTGATTTTATATGAACCGCCATTAATTTCAACGTTTTATTTATAATATTTGTTTATTTAATAGCTTTTTTTTAAATTTAACTGGTAATTTTACTTAATGCTATTTGTTGTATAATAATTAATTTAATCTTTTATAACGTCTCCCTTTAAGAAACAAATAAATTTATCCAAACGCTTGTACTTAATTTTCATTTAAATTGCTAGCTCGGTGACAAATGCAAAATAACAATTTAAAACAATATAATTTTTTATGTTCTTTAAAAATATTTAAGCTGATTTAGCAAATCCAGCATATTTTCCGATTTTTCATACTTAAAAATATAAGCAAAAAAATGCTCCCAAGTCCCATTTCGTGTCTTAACTTGTAGTAACAATCTATCTTGTTTTTCTCTTATTAATGAAGTTGTCTTCAAAAGTGCAAACGAAACTATGATGGTTGCAAAAAGGAAGGAGAAAAAAACCTTGTTATGCGTCAGTTAATTAATTTGCTAAACTGCACACAAAGGAATTCAATTAAACAGTGTAATTAATTAAAGTAGAAATCAGCTCATAGCTCATTAACGCAACATGATTAATATTTCTGATAATATATTTAAATAGAAACGGCTGACAAAATGATTATGTTTTGTTTTGGTGAAATATTTCGAATATTAACGAAATGTCAGAAATATACAATTTTTGTTTGTGCTTATTTGAGAAATTTTTTTATGAATAAGTAATGCATATTTTCTTGAGGTTTAGAAGTTTCATTTATTAGATAGTGCTTCAAACTGTCTAATAAAATTCTTTTTTTACTTTTAAACGTATTCATATGTAAATATATAAAGCCGAAACTATACACTAAGAAAAAAAGTCTGGTCAAAACTACCATAATATGATAAAATTTACCGTGTTTCTGGCTCTATTAGAACATCAAAAAGCTCGGTAATTTTACCGAATCATTTGGTAATGATTTTGGTAAAATTACAATAAAATATAATTTAATAATGCGTGATAAAATTTGATAAACGTAGTAAAATTCGGTAATTTTATCATGATACCTTAGAGCATCGCATAAAAGTCATTTATTCATTCAAATTTACTTAATAATTTTGTATTTTATGTTAAAATGTGTGGTAATAAGAGCTACAATTTTAAAAACTGGAATTTCCAGTAAATCGTTACCATATGAACGGAAAAATTACCAGATGAATAGTTTAAATACAGTAAATTTTTATTTTAATAATCGGAATTATAGTTTTCTTCGCCGAAAAGATCATAACCATATAGTTCTCTAGTTTTACGAGAATATTTTTCCTCATGTGGTATGTCCATTTTCGTACTTTATTTTTGTGCTTTATATGCGTGTTTTTTTTTCGTTATTAATATATAATTCAAAGTATACTTTTTCTTTATTCAATTAAATAGATAGATTATTTGTGAAAATTGAGACATTTAAGAATTTTCTATGATAATTAACGCTAGTATAAAATTATTTTAAATAAAGATGATTACACCCAACATTTAGTGTGTAAGACAACATTTATTAACATCATATTATACAGATTAATAAAAAAGTTACATTAAATTATTTATATGATATCTACTAAATTTTCTAATTCTAGAAATTCTTAAATACTAAAACTAATCGCAAAAGCTCTTCCACATAAATTCGGTGTCATTTCTTCACTAATATCATTTTTTGATAAAAACGTTTTATGTTTTTTTATTTTAATCTCTCATTTATGCTTGAAAGTAATAAAGATGTAATCAGTCTTTTTAAGATAGAACGTTTATTAACTTCATCTAAATAATGAATTCTTCTAAAATTAGAAATCACTTACTTAATACTTTAGCAGTAATAAAAGTATGAAACGGAAAAGTATTTAAAGCATAATAAGATAATAATAAGGTTGTGTCTTTCTTAATGCTTACTTTATCTTTAACTTCATATTTTACTTGCTTAACATGGGTGAGTTAAATTAAAGCAACATTTTATTGCTCTTCAGTTGCAGAATACAAATTAATCTTTTTAAAGAACACCTGTTACGAATTTTATGCATGAATTTGACTTTTTTTTCATATATTTTTGTGATAGTATTTTTTGAAAGCAGTTTTCTTATCCTGCATAAGCAGGATAAGAAAGCAGTTTTCTTATCTTTATCCTGTATAAATAAATAAATTTTCAACAAAACATTAGTGCCGATTGCAATATACTACTTACTGCTTCTCTTTCCTTTATATAAAAGCATTCATATTACTTAATTACTATCATGAAGATATTTCATTATAAAAATCAAGGGCGCCGGCAGGGGGGTGCAAGGAGGTGCGCTTTTTTTTAAAACAATTAAAGAGATACAGAAAAAAAATTTTGTTATAAAAATTTTTTATGAAAAATATTTTTATTCAAAAACAAATAATTAAGTAATTATTGATTCATAACAATTAAAAAATTGCTTAATGAATTAGGAATTGTAAAAGTCTTGTCTGCTGTCCAAATATGTTTACAACTTTTTCAATTAATTCTGAGTCATCTTTAATTCTTTTCTTATGCACACTGAGCATGGACGAACTACTTAATTTCTCTTGAGACATTGTAGGCCGATTCCATGTTTTGATGCGTCGCATTGTACTAAAAGTACGTTAAGTAGTGCTAGGAAGGTGCATAGTAGTTCAATAGTAGCTGGAAGAGTTAGGCCAATTTTTATTGCCTCCGCTACAGCTGGATAAAACGGTGTGGCCTCAATTACTAAATCGATGTATTCGAGGGATTCACAAGAATTTTCTCTACTCCTCCACATTTCGTACCACATTGTAGCTTCAGTGATGAAGTTCAGTAAGAGCAGATCTTTATACATAGTATATATATATATGTATATATATCTTCTAAAACTCAATAGATATCAACACAATAAATACCAATGTTAAGCGTGCACAAGCACGTTAGTATACGAAACTACTGTTTGTAGTTATTTGTGTTTCAAAGTCAGTAGCTACGCCAGCCCCATCAATCATCTTGTGGCAAAATTTGCAAGTACAAGAAATTCGTACTTTTTTAAAAAAATATCTTGCTAACAACGAAAAAATGTATCTTGAAAAAAATTACCAGATGAAAGTACATGTAATAACAAAATTAAATGTAATAACAGAATATTTGTAATTTTTTTTTCGGGGAGGGGGGGGGTAAGTTTGTTAGAGGGTTGCACCCACTTTTATATTATTCTGCCGGCGCCCTTGATAAAAATATAAAAAAATATTATTATTTGGCATCTGCGTAATTATTCAGAAACACTTCAGAACGTAGGAGCAGCAACATAACATTCTACATTCATTAAGAAATTATATTTTCATGCAATTTTATTTTAACAATAAATAAAAATTATATCACTAAACTCGGAATATATTTTTCCAAAAAAGTGATAAGAATTATCGTACTTGTGAGCAAGCAGTATTGACCGGTTTCCAAATTATTGAAAATTTTTGCTACTTATCGTTTCGAAAAATTGCGCTTTTATACCACAAATCTTAAAATAAGATACATACAACAACCCACAATGAAACTAATTTTTTCGGCGTAGTGAAGAAAAGTTTAACATTTATGTTCAAACAAATTAACCAGTCTTCACTTACTCTATTTTAGAGCTCTGTACCATTTTGTTCCATTTTTTGTTTCTGTTTTGTTTGTACCATTTAATGTTCCATATCGTTTGAAGTATGCTCTCTCACACTGTCCACCTTTTAAAAAGATAAACATCAATACACATTGAAGTTACTTTCCCACGTAGTGAAGAAATATTTTACACTCAGAAGCAAATAATTGCACCGATTATCATTTAATTCAAAAACATATTTTCAAAAAAGTATTTGCTTCAGTTTTAATATTTCTGACTTTCGCAGAATATATAAAAAAATTTAATTGTACCTAAATGTTTAAATCAATAGAATTTTTATAGCTTGATATAGTACTAATTTGAACAATATTAAACAATCTAAACTTGATTAAGCGATGCTATAGTTACATTTGATGTAAAGCGTACCTTAATATCCTATAATTTTACTGCATATTTGTACAATATAGGGTTCAAGATAGAAATATTACAGTTCAATATTGACCTACCTTTTTTTGAGTGTGATTAATTGGCTCCTATTATCAATAAATCAACTAAGCCTAACATGATTTTTAAACTTTTATTTAGTTCATTAACTCATTTCTATGAAAGAAACTTCACTGTGAAAAAACATAAATTCCAGATAATCAATTTATAAGTTTGAAAATAACTGACTGGTTTTATATTGAGTCATCATTAAATGGCGCTAAACTTAAAAAGTCGAATTTGATTTTTAAACTAATATTGCATTGGCCTCATTTTATTTAAATAAAATTTTTTGAATTGATATATTTCTCCCCACGTAAAATTTTGATCTATTTATTATTCAAGAATAAAACCAAATATATTTATTATAACAACAGTGTTTCGCAGTTCAATATAACAGCAGTTTTTCGCTTAATTCTTGATTAAAAAATAATCCCCAAAATAGGTTGAAAGACCATGTAAGTAATATTTGAATGACTATCCTAATATGGTTATATTTTTTAAACAAAACTCACGTTCCATTACAATAGAGAGCTAAGGAGCTTCATATTCCTGAAAGCGTACCTAGCTATATTGTTCTTACAAGGACTTGTTATTTATTGTTTAGCATAATGCATAAATTTAAATATTTTCACTTAATATTCAAAACATTCAGCGGCCATTAAATTTAGTTTTGAATCCTTTTCATCTTCATTATAAAGCCACTGGTGAAAGAAGGTTGTCTCCAAACTTTTCCATGCATTTTGTTCAACTTTCTTTTCCATTCGCATCGGCTGCTTTTCTAATTTTATATCGTTTACTTGGCCTTTGTTAATCACGTAACCCCGTTAATCTAAAGGAAACAAAAAAAAATTCAATACATCTAAAAATTCAAACAGTATAAAAAAGATTAATGGAAAAGTTAACTCTACAATCAAAGATTTAACTCCTAAACTTTATGAGTTAACATCTTATTTAATCTCACAGCAATCTTGCAACATTTCAGCTAATCAACCATAGTCACCGCTACTTTTTCAGTTAATTTTAACGACTTATTAGAAATTTTAACTTTTCAAAAACGCTATAGTAAGAGCACCCAAACAATATTTAAATCACAAAAACTCAAAACTTTGTATCATTAACAAGAAATATAGGGTACTCTAAGATCGAAAAAAGATCTACGCTTCCAGAAAAAATGGTTTTGGTTCTTTTAATCAGTATTGAAATAGATTCTTACTTAGAATTGGTCTGCAAAATGCTTAACGGGTAAATTAAATTAGCAATACTAGATGCTAATCGAAAAATTTGAATTGCTTAAGAATTTTTTGACATCGATTTTATACAGAATTCTGGAATCATAACACAAATTTTGAATTATTCAAAAAAAAATTTTTTTTCCAAACAGAATTTTGAAAACATTACACAAAATTTAAATTATCCAGAATTTCGAATTATGCACAAATTATCCAAGTTTGATTGTACATACTGTTGAAAGCACGGAAACTAGCAGTACTTTGGCAAACTCAATGCCATTATGAATAATAATAAAGTCGTTTTATTATTTCGAAATATTACATAGATATTTTTTGAGTCAATAATATATCATTTCCTTCGCTATTTTAGTTTGTTTTGGTTCTTTTAGTTACCACAATTGGAGGAAAGTAATTCTTAAATATAACAAACGGTGGTAGAAAAAATATACTAAATTCATTAATATAAGTTTACACCCATTGCCTCAATTGGAAGAATGGAATAATATTCCATTCTTCTAAATCACTTTATGCACGCCATTGTACTTGTTAGATCAATATATTTTTTATTCACATTTTAACAATATAAAACAAGTCAATGATATGCGAAACTGTTTCACAGTGTTTTTTTAATATTAACTAGCTGAAAGTATGCTATTAACAGGAAATAATTCCCTGAAATTATTGGTGAAAAAAAAATTCAAACACTTATTCAATAAATTTAAAATAAATTTATCATACGACAAAAAGTAATTTCTTTTTATACAAGCTTTTGCATTAAGAAATTTATATTATTGACCCATATCCTGAGTTTAAACATGCTAAATCTCTTTGATGATCAGAGGGAGTATAAATAAATAATTTGTTTTCTCTACTTTCTATTCTATTTAAAACAAATTTTCACTTTACAAGAAGCTCACCTACCTCCCGTGATTACTTTAAATTATTCCTTTTTTTTAAGTCAATATTTTCCACAAAATCATTAAATATATAATTATAGTAATTTTTTGAAAGAACATTGAATTAATGTGTTAATCGTAATGTAGAAAACGATTGCCTGAATTTGAGAAGTAGTCAACTGTACTTGGAAAGAAAAAAAAAAGAAAAAACTTTAGAAATGGGATTTAATGGGAAGAAATAAATAGAAAGTCATTTTAAATAATGCTAGCGTTTTTTTTTTTTTTTTTTTTTTTTTTTTTTTTTTTTTTTTTTTTTTTTTTTTTTTTTTTTTTTTTTTTTTNTTTTTTTTTTTTTTGTATTAAATTTTTCCTATTTTTAAAAATTTTAACATAAATGTTAAGATTTATATCTGGTAACATCTAATCTTTCTTTCTGTTTTTCTACCTTTGTCATCAATTCGAAAGTGGGCTCATAAAATAAAGGTCTCGAGAAAAATCGCTGATTTTTCTTGCCACAAGGGATAAATAGTCCTTATTTAAAGCAAAATCAGAGAAAAACATGAAAATAGCACTTAAAATGGCATTAATTTTCGAGCATTGTTGAATTAAAAAACAGTTTATTAAATTTGAAAATAAATGTATACTATTCAGTGCAGCGGATTTCAACTCTTTAATTGAAATCTGCTGCGTTTCAGTAGGTATTTTAGTGCTGCAATTCAGTAGGCTGTGGAGTGGCCCGCAGGGCATTTTGTATTACAAGCTTAAAAGTAAATTATTTTCAAACTAATTATCAAGTGTTAAATTTTTTAATTTTGTGCCTTCCTTCTTTACGCATCTTCGTTATTTCAATTATCTAAGCCTCATAGTTTTTGCTCTACAGCGTTAAGCTGAACTCAAAAAACAGCGGCTGTTATCTTTTAATATGGTTACGATCTTCTTAATATGGAGAGAAATAACTGTGCTTTTCAAAGATATGTTTTCAAAAAATCTCTATTTTCATTGTTAAAAAAAAAGGGAATTATTCTATATTTATACAGATAAAAAAATATGTCGATAACAGTTTGGCTCTGATTTAAGAGAAGAAACAATACCACGTATATAAAAGAGAAAAAAACTCTTTTGGCAACAAGAAATTAACTTCCTGAATATGTAATCGATTAATGAGTATACTGACAAACATTTGACAGACAGAAAACAAATAGATCATTGACAGTTTTTTTTCTCCTTTCTTTACCAACAAACTTTTATTTATCGTATACCGCTTTCTATTAATTTTCTAACCAACTTTAATTAACATTTGACAACCTAGTATTCAGGTTAGGAAAAAAAATTTAATTTTTCCCTTTTTATACTTATTAATTCTTTCTATTCTTGTTTTAATGTTGAATGGTTAAATTGTAAATGCCAAATACAGAAAACAAAAAGCAATAAAAAAATGTGAAATAAGATAAGCTATGAGTTATTGAAGAATTCCAAGGCACTTAAGACAGGTGTTGTTATATAAGCTTTAAGATATTAAATATAGCTCTTTTTGAAATTTTTTATTCGAATTTACTTGCGTTATGGCTTGTGGCGGTTAATTAGTTCATTAATTCATCCGACGTCTAGTCATTTTTAACGTAGGTATTAATTAATACTTTCAGTGCCGATGTCATAAAAAAAAGAACCATCCTGCGTATAATAATAGTTCACTAATTAGAAAAAAGATTTATTCCCTATAATTAAACTATGATAATGGATTGTTAGTTCTAAAAAATGTCACGATGCGTGTTGCCATTTTTAAGATTGTAACTATTCATGCGTGGGAGATATTAAATAATTTTTTAAAATTTTGGTTTTTTATAAATTCGGTTTTGATTCAAAGATCATTTCAACTGAATTGTTTATTAGTAAAAAAGAAAATAAATTGTGGAAGGAATTTTATTTGCTTACTCATATTTTCCGTAATCAGATTAATTAGAACTACTTTCTAAAATGTATTTTCATTAATAAAGTGTAAATGGATGTAAGAATGAATACTTTTCTAATTTGCACTAATACTGGTTTGAGATTATTTTTCTCCGTTTTAATTTGTTGACATAATTTAATCATCCTATTACTTATAACTACTTTCTGAAATTCATTTTTAAAAAAATTTTAATCATATAAAAATAAGTATTTCCTAATAGTATTGTTTTAAGAATATTTTTGCTTGTATTTTGAGATACTCAGACAAAGATTTTTCAAATTGACAGATAAATTACAACTACTTTCAAAAACGCATTTTCATTAATAATGTGTAAATGAATATAAGAATGAATAATTTGAAATAATACTGTCGTAGGGTAATTTTTCTTCTCCTTTTGAAATATTTTTACAAAATTTAATTGTCTTATTACTTATAACTATTTAATAAAATGCATTTTCTAAAAAATGTTAATACAATAAAAATAAATTCTTTTTAATGATATTGTCGCAAGAATATTATCTTTCGTCCTTTGAGATCTTTGGTCAAAACTTATTTTTCAGTATGGTAGATAAGTCATAACAACTTTTAAAATTGTATTTTCTTTAATAACACGTAAATGAATATAAGGATAAATTGTTTGTAATATTACTGTTTTTAGACTACTTTTTATCTTTAAAAATCTTATAACAAAACTCTTGACTGAGACTTAATTTTCAGATTAGTTATACTACTTTCCAGTCGTTTGAAATCTTTTGACAAAACTGAATTATCAAGTTCATTAAAATTACTTTTTGAAAAACATTCTCACTCATAAAATGTAAATGGATATAAAAATAAATGATTTTAAATGAGATTGTCTTAAAGCTATTTTTCTTGTTCTTTAAAAGCTTAGGTTAAAAATTTATTTGCAAATTGCCAGATTAGTTATAACATTAACTTTATTTGTATTAACATTATTTGTATTAACATTATTTGTATTAACATTATTTGCATTAACATTATTTGTAAAATACTTTTTTTTCCTTTCTTTTAGTCCTTCAAAATATTTTGGCAAAATTTAATTGTTAATTATAGTATTTATTTTATTTTTGATCCATTTTGTGCAATTTATATTCTTAAAACCTGATTTATAATTATTTCCTATTTTTTTTAATATTAATTTTCTAACAATGTTTTCAAAAAGGGTTTTCAAAGCTAAACAATGAAACGCAAATGAAAGACTTTTTCAAGTATATCAAGTCAGAGTTAATATCTTACTGTAGTTTATTTTTTCGCCATTACATATTAGATATATCAAAACAATATTTTAAACTAATTTGTTTGATAAAACAACTTATTAGGAAGAAAATTATTTTTATTGAAATAGGATAAATCTATTTGATAATATAGAAGAATTAATAATAAAAGCATAAACCTCCTTTCATTTTTAATAATAATATAGGAGCATAAATAATAGAAGGATAAATCTATTTTCCTTATTAATAATAATATCAAAATATTAATAATAGAAGCATAAATCTATTTTCCTTAATAATAATAATAATATAGAAGCATAAATAATAGAAGGATAAACCTATTTTCATTATTAATAATAATATCAAACTATTTATAATAGATGCATAAATTTATTTTCCTTAATAATAATATAGGAACATAAATAATAGAAGGATAAGTCTATTTTCATTATTAATAATAATATAGAATCATAAATAATGGAAGCATAAATCTATTTTATGATTAAAAATGATATAGAAGTAAAAATAATAGAAAGGTAACTCTATTTCCATTAGTAATAATAATACCTAAGTATTAATAATAGAAGCATATATTTTTTTTTCTCTGTGTCTATTTTAATGAAAACGCAATTTATTGCAATTGAAATCAAGATTAAAAAAAAAGAATTTAAAAATATTCCTTCTGACTTATAATGAGCAGTTCCGCTCTATCATTCAAACATATATTAAGTTCGTATGACATTTCACACACCATTGCTTTTATCTATAAATGTAAAACGCATCGATAGCCTCTACATTTTAATAAAAAGAAACATTCTTCAGCATGGCTTCTTAATCATCGCTTTTTTTCGTCGAAACTTATGATTTTTTTTTAGGAATTACTTGTATGGTTCCACATCTTTACTCAGATTTGCTTCATTTTCGTATGTATTTAACAATGTTTTGACATTCATAATTTCCGGAAGAGTCATCTTCGTTTTTATATTATTTTTTTCTCATTTTTCGTTAATTATACTTCCGGTATTGGTTTATGAATCAGTTACTACTAAAGGTTAATAGAGTTCATTATAATCTTGGGTTCATTGATAGAACAAGTTATAGATTTAATGTAAAAATTTTTGTACTGAAAAAAAAAAAAGATACTTTAAGTGCAAATATTAATAAGAAGTTCTCTTTCAGATATTTATCTTTATTATTAATTTAAACCTTAAAAATCATAAATAATATTTATATTTTTTCATATTCCATATGAAGTATCCATATTATATAAATTACTGAAATTTGTCACAGTAGTTCGAAATAAATATGATAATATATGAAAACTGAATTGATTTTTCTAAACTTAAATTTTAAATTCTGTTTAAAAAAAGCCTAAAAATATTATTTTAATCATAATTTTTAAAATTTTATAAAATAAGATAATAAAATGACAGAAAATTTATTATGTTTTATATTTATTAAGTATCTTGCAAACTCTATCATTATATTATCATTATCTTATACTTTTCAGTTTTCTAAATAAAGCAACAGAAGTGCAAGCGGTTACTATTATTATTATCATCATTATGTTAAACGTTACAATTCTAATAATTACATTACAAAAACTTGTTTATACATGTAGTGTATTTAAGTGTGTGGAAATATCCCTGAAACATAATAAGTCGTTATTTGCAAGAGAGATAAGCGAACAAATTCCTTCATTGTTTATAAAATCTAGGAAGTTATAATAAATTTCAGAGCAATAAATATATTTGTTAAAAATTAATGATTATCATAAGTAAATTGAAATCATAAAGTAAAATTTTAACTAAATAACATACACGTATATTAACTGAAAGGAATTGAAACAATATTAAAATTCTTTAGTTGAATAAATTAAGCAAATTAAATCAAATTAGAAATTTATTGTCGCAGCACTGTGTAAGGAACCTTTTTTTGTTATACATTCTGTAATATTTGCAGGAGAGATAAGTGAACAAATTGAGTCATAGTTTATAAAGTCTTTAATATCTCTGAAGTTATCATAAATTTTAGAGAAATAAATACATTTCCTCAAACTGAATCATCATATGAAATTGTATGCATATAAAGTAAGAAAAAAATATAAACTACGCAACACAAATAAATTAACCAAAACGAATTAATAGTATTTAATTTCTTTAGTTGAATAAATAAATGGATTAAATCAAATGAGAAAGTTATTATTGCACTGTGAAGGGAACTTTTCTTGGCTTACATTTTGATAGATTTGCAAGAGAGATAAGTGAAGAAGTAGCTCCGGTGTTTATAAGCCTAATGTCTCAGAGTTGTTGTCATAAATTTTAGAGAAATAAATGTATTTGCTCCAATTGAAAGCATATAAAGTAAATTTATACCCTAACAACAATTTTGACTTGGCTCCTATTGGACTTAAAATTGTCTCAAAATGCGTCTTATATGAACATGCACAGAGTAACCAATATTAGAATGTCTATATTTTTTGATATTTGTCCTATATAGGGCCAATATCAGCCTATATATAGCCAATATAGGGCCTATATTGGCTGATTATAAAATATCGGAGGAATCCGACAACTCTATAGAAAGCCAATATTGGTTGTAAAGTGACTGTAAAACATCGGGTGACTCGAGCAATTCTGTAGAGGGCCAATATCGGAAATAACGGCCCTTTGAGCTCTATAATTTAATCATCC
>NC_092205.1:80395991-80402436 GCF_043381705.1 Parasteatoda tepidariorum | reverse complement strand
TATATACATAATTAATAACACCACAAATAAATTAATCAAAATGAATTAACAATATTAAATATCTATCGTTAAATAAATTAAACAAATTAAATCAAATGAGAAATTTATTATCTCACTGTGTCGGGAACTTTACTTGGCATACATTCTGTTATATTTGCAAGAGATAAGTGAACAAATTGCTTCATTGTTTATAAGCTCTTAATATCTCAGTAGTTGTCATAAATTTTGGAGAATTGTGTATGTAACAGTCTTAACGCGCATTAGGTTATCAATTACTGATATTTTCTCCCCACTAAATTTTCTTTTTTGTCTTGTTTATTTTTTTATGCAGTGTTCTACTGGGTGGTGATTGATATTGTAAATAAAAATCTTGTTGCGGTGATGACAGATTTAAAGTATCGAAAAATTTTTGCCATAATCTTCTAAGCACTTGAGATTTGCTATTCTTCTGATAAAGTCTATTGATAAAAGTATATAAAATGTTTTAAACATTTATAATAGTATATAATTTTGAATTTTTTACACCCCTAATTTTTAATACTCTAAAAGGAAAATTTAAAAAAATTTAAATAATAAGACAAATTGACAAAATTTAGGTTTTTTAAGTTATTTAATGAAAAATTTTATGTTTCATTTTTGTGTGTGCTCGGTCAAAAATTGAGGGATATTTGAAATGCAATAATTTTGTTTCATTATAATTGATTATCTTTCTAATTAAACCTCATTAACTTTCTATTTTTATGCACCAGAATCTATATTAATATTAAAAATACTGTTTCTATTTTTGCTATTGTAACGCATTATTTAACGTATGTACCTTATAATGAATTTCGATAAAACTCACATCTTTAAATAATATAAGAAAGAAGATGTAAAAAGTTATATCATTAAGAATGTAATGAAAAAGAATTTAATTCCATTAAGTATTTATAGATTTCATAACTTCATTATCAATGTTAAAAATAGAATGCAATAACTAAATTTTTATAGTACTTAATTCCTTTAACTTATATTACGTTATAGTTATAAGTTATATTTTGTTATAGTTATAAATTATATCATAAGTTATATCATGTTATGTTATATAAAGTTATAGCATGCTAGCAATTTGAACAATTTAATTTCATTAAGCATGATTGTTCTTATTGTATGTATTATGCATTATTAATGTATACCTATCATGCTAGCAATTTGAACAATTTAATTCCATTAAGCATGATTGTTCTTATTGTATGTATTATGCATTATTAATGTATACCTATACATAATTAACGCATATATTGTTTAACGTATACCTAAAGTAGAATTTCAACAAAAATCTCCACTTTAGAGATTTTTAACGGAATGCTGTGGCATATCAGAAAGATATAAGACATATAAACAATTAGTGAAATTAATTTTCGTTAAATACAGTGTTATAGCTATTAATTTAACTTTAGTGAAAATTAAAATTAAATTTTTTTATTGTAAGCTAATTTTTGTAGATAAAATTGGTATATTAATTCAATATTATCGTATTATATTGATTCAATATTATCGTATTATATTGATTCAATATACTCGTATTATATTGATTCAATATTATCGTATTATATTTCATGTGATTGGTAAAGTACCATTTTAATTTTTTTTCTTCAAATATTAGCTGTTAGTTTACAAATTTTGTGTTCATTCTTAGCAATTTTGAGCGATTTTATGTAAAAATAATAATAATAATAACAATAATAATAGCTCCTCTGTATTTTTCATAAAGTAACAATTACTTTTTATAATAATTTTTTATTATTCTGTTTAAAGTATAAAAAACATAAACAGATAAAAAAATATTATAATAATTTTATTTGTTTCATTCTGTTTTTTATTAGTTTGAAGTGGTTAAGCTATGTTTCGAAGAAACATTGCTCAACCCCTTTGAACTCCACATAATTAGAATCGTTAGCATGAAACAATTTTTTTAAACTTGAATAAAACAGAATTAAGTAATAAAAATATCAAAAACTGGTAATTATGGAATCGTTATTATATTAACCAGATTCAAATACCTCATTGAGTTATTTGATTGAGCAGATTTCAATGCTCAAAGCCACATTGATAATTATAGATGTATATATATAAAAAAAAGCAACTGAACATTAAATTACCGTAACAAAACATGGATTTAGCAGAATTCTGCTAGCAAACAAAGCTTACAATAGCTATTTGATCAAATAATCATTTGGTAAATAGGATCTCATGAAAGAAAAACACGCACCCAATTTTTTTCCTTTTTTTTTTGCCAGAAGATGATCACTAAAAAAAAAGAAAAGAAAAGAAGTTATGTTAGCACCTTAGTGATTTATGTGCCCTACTAACAACGTCCCTGCATCCAAGAATCAGTGCAGCATGTAAAGGGATACAACTAAAATATCTTTTTGACTTTAGGGATAAAAAGGGAAAAGTCATATATTTCAGTAGTTTACTAGAGTTAGTGAAGAATATTTTCCCTTAGTATATAAAACAGATAAACTGAGAAAAAAACTTGAAATTAAAAATATAAATGCTTAGATTTTTCAAAATACAAATATAAATACTTGCTTAGTTAAGCTTTTACTTAATCTTATTAAACAAAATCCCTCTCAGAGAGTTTGCATTATTTCAGCAAATATGCGTCCTACGATTGCACGATTCCAAATTAACTTTTATCACTTTTTCGTCAGAAACAGTTCACAACACTTTTTGATTAGTTTATCTAGAGCGATGATTTCCGAACTAGTTTCCACGGAACAAGTACAGAACTGTAGTTATTATGCAGAAAATTATATAAAATTGACAAAATAATAATTGTTTGAAAGAATTAATGCGAGTATTTTACAAAAATATGCTTGTTTTTTTAAATGAAGAGTTTATGTAATTTAACCATTAAATTGATTCTAATGCGCATAAAAAACGGTATTGTCAGTAAACAAACAAACAAAAATGAATATAAAAATTATTAAAACTATAACAGCGAAAATGTAAATACAAAGTGTGCATTGTAAAAATTTTTTACTTACTTCAACACAAAAAGTTGTGGTAACTATACTAAACAATTTACAGTTCAGAGGTACTTCCGATTTTCACTAAAACTTTAAACCTAAAATCATATAAAGCGAAATACGTACTATAATAAGTTTTTTTTATAAGGAGCAAATATTTGCAGAAAACAGTAAAAAAGGCAGTGTTTGCAATCAGGAAGTGTGTAAGGAACTATAAAAAGCAATATTTGTAAATCAACTTTAAAACCACCTTTGGTATTTATATAAGACTTTCTATCTGAAATACTTTCGAAAAAATAAAGCATCACAAATTAACAATTAAGTGTGAAAAGGAACCAAAGAAAGAAAAAAAATCCAAATTTGGCTGATCACTATACTTTTTGCGTAAAAACTAGTTATAAAAATCGCTTTTTCCATCCACTCTCAACTCCCAATGGCAAACAGGCATTGATGTTTTTAATCACGTTTTCTTCGTTAACGATTCCCCATTATTAATTTACAACCTTTATGCAAATTAGTATTTATTATTACAATAGCTTAAATATATATTTTTTTTTAATGGCGGGCACTTGGAACTATTGTCCATTGGCCACAGAAAGTGCCAGAACTGCTAACTCTCTTTTCGTTACCCAGTGGGCACCTGTGGCGAAGCCACGGCGGTGGAGCAGCGTCGCCCACGTCACACTACCACAACCCGTTTATAGGGCGGGTCACATTCACACATTCACACACAAAGGAGAAAGGACATAGAACACAGATAGAGAGAAAGGAACATCCATGCCCAGAGCGGGATTCGAACCCGCAGCCACTGGCTCCGCAGTCAGGCACGCTAACCGCTCGGCCACCTGGCCGGCATAGCTTAAATATTAATTAGCATATTTTTTTTACTTCACTTTTAGCAAGGATTCTTGAATTTACATATTAATCCATTGACGGTTTTACACGTAAAGAGTCTTATTTAAATCTACAGTCTTCTTCGCATAGCAAAACCAATTTTTCCATGTTATAAGACAAGCAAATAGCGTTTTGGCCAAAAACATTCTCCCAATTTTGACCATTTGCTAAACCACCAGTAGATTAAGAGTGGGGATTACGAAACACTAAGTAACTATTATGGCTTCCGTTTCATGTAGGATTTTTCTAACCACGTTTCAAGTTTTTTAATGATAGAATTAAAATCACATTTATGTTCAAACTCTGCATAATTAGAGTTTAATTAGCTAATAATCAAATCTATTTACTGAATTTGTCGCTTATTATTTGAATACCGGTAGAATCAAAATATAAATATTTTTTTGAAATATTGTGATTATTTTTTTATTTAATTAATTATTACTTTTAGAACAATAATAGCATAATAAATTTTATTGAAAAATAAAATTCGGAAATGAAATGGATCGTAAAAGAAAATATAATAGCATCCTATCCTGCACTATTTTTAACTTAAATAAACAGAAAAAGTTTGATAAAAATTATTTTAATGATCATCAAAAATTCAAGCGCATCAAGTGTCAAAGCTCAAACTGCAAAAATTACATTTATGTTCAAACTCTGCATGATTAGACTTTAATTAACTAATTCTATTTACGGAATTTGTCGTGTTTTGTTCGAATATCGGTAGAATCGAAATATAATTTTTTTTTTAAATATTGTGGTTATTTATTTAATATTTTCATTAATTTATTAAAAATAATGTTATAATGAACTTTCTGGAAAAATAATATTCATTTTGTTATGAAAAAATAAATGGAACGTAAAATGAAATAGAAAAGCATAGAGCATTAGAATAGAAATTGATAAAGAAATAAAAACTTATTCTGATTTATTTTTAGCGAAAAAAAACAAAGTAAATAAGATAAAAAATTATTTAGTTATGACCTTAAGGCGAAGAATCTAAGTTGTAAATTTAGCCATAATAAACTGTAAGCCTTATTTTATGACAGTTAAAAAAATTCAATTGTAAAAAGTGTCCGTTCTCAAAGTGCAAAAATCACACTTATGTTCCAATTCTGCATAGTTAGAGTTTAATTAGCTAATGATCAAATCTATTTACAGAATTTATCGTTTATTATTTGACTATCAATATAATCAGAATGTAAACTTTTTAAAAAAATATTGTGACTATTTCCTTAATTATTTTATAATTTATAATAAATTACTGACGTAATAAATTTTCTCGAATATTAAATTGAACGTAAAATTAAATAAAAAAAGCGTTGGAATAGAAATTTTTTAAAAAAATTAAAATCCTTTTCTGCATTATTTTTAATTTAAACAAAACAGAATAATTGAGATAAAAATTAGTTTTTACCATCCTAAAAAAATTCAAGTGTAACGAAAGTTAAAGATAAAGTTAGAATAACAGATACATTTATTTAAAACACGGAAATTTTCCTAAGTCAAACGATTCTAAAGCGAATAAGATGTATTACCGTAATATTCGTGTGAAAGATAAAAGCGGTAACCAACCTCTAAATATCATTATCTCATTAAGAGGATGACCCCTCGTAGAAGAAAAGGGTGCCCTATTTGACTTAAAGACTGAACTAAAGTGGCGTTTAGTAGAAGGCACACGCATTCACTTTTCTCCCAATCCTCCACACTTCGGATAAAATATAAATTTATGTCGAGGAGAGGGAGCGAGATTGAGGGGGAGTTTATGGAAGATGAGGGGAGGATGAGGATCCCCATTGAAAAGAGAAATTGCTCAAAAAGACCCCCGGCTCCCTACAGCAAAAGGAGAAATTCGCAATATTTGTTGTCGAGAACGGAAACTCAATTTCCCGGAGAATTTCAGGAATTTTGGTCGTGAGTCAGGTTTACCTCCGCCTTTTAACAAAAGGGGATTGTGTGAGTGTGCATGTATGTGATGTGAATGTGTGGACTGAGAAGGACACATGCACACATGTGAGGCATAGTCTATCTGTCGTTCTGCACATTCAAGTGGTAATCAGGGAAGGTGGGCTATCTTCCCACCCTTAGAATGGTTTTGTAAAATGATCTCATTGCTCTGATGCTATCTTTTCTCTTTCTTGTTATTTTTGTTTGTTTACGATTGCTTTTTTTTTTGGTGATGCTTTTTACTCTGAAACACCCTCATGATGCTTTTATGTTTGTTGCATTTTTTTGCGTCGTTTTCTCTCTATGTACGCCCGCCTTTTTAACCACTTTTCCTCTTTTCTGGAGATTGGGAAAAATTTCGTAGAAATTACTATGGCTCTTTTGTTTCCTTCTGTTTTCCGTGAATGAGTCTTTTTCGAATTCTGTTTGCTACAAACGATTCTTTTTGGAATTTCCTTAGATTTTTGATAATATGCCTTTGTTTCTTCAGAGAAAAAGGTTATGATTTCATATCTCTAGCACTTAAACAGAAATGTAAATAACGTAAATGAAGTTACGTTCATATATATATCTGATATATATCTATAATA
>NC_092205.1:80341542-80395898 GCF_043381705.1 Parasteatoda tepidariorum | reverse complement strand
AAGGAATAATTATATATATATATATATATATATCTTTGGATTTTTGATAATATATTGTTTCGTGAGAAATAAAGGTTATAATTGTATAATTCCATCAGTTCAACAGTAATGTAAATAACATAAATGAATTTGCTGTCATGTATTTTCAAAAAATACAAGAAATTTTATAGTATCTTTTTAGATTTGTTCATATATAAAGAATTAGCGCTTGAGAGAAATACTGTTTTAAATAAATACAATTAAACTGATATCATTCGGATATTTATATTTTAATATAATATATACTTTTAAAATGATAACAAAATAATATTTTTAAAAAATTATAAAATAGATAACTTTTTTATTTTAAAATACTATTACTATTTTTTGATATATATTAGCCTAATAGTTTTTTCTTTTGTGCTCCTTGAATGAGCCATTCTCAATCTTTTTTTGCAGCTATGCATTCTTTTTGGAATTTTTTTAGTTTTGTGATAATATGCCTTCGTTTCTTGAGAAAAAAGTTATGATTGCGTTTTTTATTACTTTAACAGCAATGTAAACAGCGTAAATGAAGTTGCTTTTATCTATTTTCAAAATACAGGAAATTTTATTACATTTTTTTTACAGTTGTTCATATATAAAAATATATAATTTGGTGGAATTATTGTTTTAAACAAATACAATTTAACTGATATCCTTAGGATATTTGTATTTTAAAATGATATATTATTTTATAACAATATGAAAACAACACTTTAAACAAATGTTATAAAATAGATACCTTAACGATTTCTGATGTATTTATCCTAATATTATTATTTTCTTTTTGAAATTGAAGTATTTAAATAACAGATATGTTTAAAAACTGAACATATGTTTAAAAACCTAAAGCAAACTAGATAACTAGATCACATCTGTTCAAAAACTGAAGTATTAAATAACAAAATAGTTATTAATCTTTTTTAATAGAAATCATGCCAAATCAAGTATTCAAACTGCGTTTTTCAAACATTAACTTAATTAAAATAATCTTTCGATATTAAACTTTGTTGGATTACTGCATTTCTACTCCAAGAAGTGCATTTAAATTTGATTAAAAAAATTAACTACAATAAAACTTTATCTATATTTGACCATATTGAAATTACCAAGTAAATTACAAAATAAAGGACAGATTAAAAAGAGCCATTTATCTATAATGTGCGTGGCATTTAAAAATTATTTAAAAATTAATCAATAAAAATTAATTAAAAGTTATACTTTATAACACTTAAGAAGAATATGTTGAAAATCTTTCGTCAATTATCCTGAAGTTGAAAATACACACAAGCAATAAATATTTGCGTTTTTAAATAATTTTTGAGCTGCACATAATCAATTAATTATAAACTAAAAAAAAATTTTAATTTATGATTATTCATCAAGATGTTGGACTGGAAGCAATGACTTCATAGATAAATTATGCATGTGCACTTAGAAATTACTTATGCATGTGCACTTAGAAAATTAGAGAATTTTTAGTAGAGAAATAGTACCACTTCATTATTAAATTAATAAAATGTATAAATTGTGCAATTGTTTTTATTGTACGCCATTGTATAATTAACAATAACATATTCTATATAATTGCACAATTAATTATTATAAAAATGTATAGAAATGTACAATAAATAATTGCAAAAATGTATATATTTGTGAAATTAATATTTGTATTTAAGTCCAATTACAAGCCGTTGTTAGCAAGTTTTCAAAGTTCCTTTATACCACCACCAGTGTTTCAAAGAACATAAAGTTTAGTACGGAAAAGAGAGTGGTGAAGGTTTAGGATTGAAGGGTTTCAAGGGTTGTTCAGGTATTGCGTTTTGAGATTACCATAATTGACTAACAAGTGCACATACCGGTAGTCAAGAGGATTTTACACTTGATCTAATACCTCCAAATTGTTTTTTCATCTTACCTTTTCAAACAGGAATACCTATTCCTTTATGTACCCTTACCTAATCGTGATACATACTTACTTACTTACATAAATACTCACTGTAAACATACTTACTTAAATTGGAAAAGTATTTGAAATTTTGGTACGACCCTATAGATTCTGTCACTTAAACTAAGTAAATAAAATTTCACATGGGTGATGAAATGTTCTGAGCGTCAAAAGTACAGAATTATTTAGAGTCATTTATTTTATCCAACTTTTGAAGGGGAAATGGGAGAAATTCCACCTACGTCTATTTGATAGATTAACCGCTGTAAAATTCTGGCATCATCACTAAAAAGTTATTCAATCTCAAAACGTGATGGGACTCAAAAGATAAGATAATTTATAGCTTTTGACATCCAACACCTCATTCTCTAAAGGAATACGAACGACACAGATTTTTATATTATTTATTACACTTAGACTCGTCTCATCTGTTAAGAGCTATGTTAAAAAATTACTTAAGTTAAAGCTCAAGATAGAATCTTGGTTTTCTGATATCCTATTATGTGACACAGTCGATGGTATGAAGTATATATGAAGAGGCGTTTTACTTGTTAAAAAGTTTTTGCAAAGCTTATCGCTGTTCCTCATAATTGGCAGTAAAAATTTAGAGATTTCTACCAGGAAAAATATTATATTACCGTACTGTATTGTAATTGCATTTCTAGAAAAAAAAAAAACATGATTTTGGTAATGCAAACTAAAACATATACGGCATTTAACAATTTTTCAAGCATGGGCTCCTATGCAATTTTAATCCTGGTGTTGTGCTTTGTGCCCTAACCAAAGAATATTATATTATACCAAAGAATATTATTATATACTAACCAAAGAATATAGCATTATATATTCTTTGCCCTAACACCCCTAGAAGCTCGCCGCCACATTTATGCTGCCTCCTGTTATAGATAATGTTTTTAAACTTGTATATTTCGGCAGAAAAATAGAGTGAAAATGTCATGTTTAGAAATAACTTCACTACTGCATTATCTGGGTTCCTAAAAATTTTTAAAAACTGAGAAGGGTTTTGATTTTGATAATTTTCATCAAGGTAGAAAAACCTCGCAAAAATTGGTGGTTTTTAAAAAAGTTTAGTAACTCTTAAAATAGTTAAATTATTCGTCCGTTCTAAGACCCAGATAACTCTTCGCGGCAAGATATTTCAAAATCATCGTTTTGCTTCAAGTGTAAGGCACTTAAAACTGTGACTTTCTTATTTTCTTTAGCGAAGAGCTTCAAAGAATCACGTTAAAGGTCCTATTTCAATAAATAAAACGCGCAATTGCCTTCTTTTGAATTTTGATCTTTATTGATGAACATCAGATGGCATGCTTACCATGACGAAATCGTTTTAATCGTTACAGTTCAAACTTCCACATCCTTAAAACTGCTTCACATTTCTCGGAAGATCTTTCTCGATATCAAGAAAGGAAGTTGTAAGTTTAGCTGATATCTTTCTGTGGATGATGGCAACATTTAAGATATCTTTGAATGGGTGGGATTTTAGTTCGCATAAATATTGTGGGTGGGTGCCCAACTTTATGACCTTTATCTGTTAATCTGAGCTCTTTGATCTTCTGCATCGTTACACACTGCGTGTCCTAACTCTCTCTCTATCTTCTTTTCAATTCGAAGAAATTTTTCCTCATTTTTTTGCCACTGCGTTACATTAAATTTATTTTCGATTGTTTTTTCGACTCTCTGCGTTTTATTGGTTTCAAGTTTCCAAAATAGATTGCTTTGTTTATCCTAAAGGAGTTCATACATTGTAAAAAATTACAATAAAAAACATTTTTGATGGAAAAAAAATATTTCGGATCAATAAAACCAAAGTATGCGGTATTTAAACCATTCACTTTGTAATTTTTCTGATCATACGGTAGCAGTTTACGGAAAATTCTGGTTTTTAAATTTATAGTTTTCTCATTACCACACATTTAGTAAAAAAAAAAATTGAAAAGTAAAGTTCTTCGAAGGAATGGTTTTTGTGCCATGATCTAAGGTATCATGATGAAATTACCTGGAAATAAAATTACCTAATTCATGATACATTACCTAATCATGATAAAATTATCAGAAGCACGGTAAATTTTACCATATTCTAGTAGTTTTTATCATACTTTTCCTACCGCTAAAGGGCAATTTGCTTTTTAAATTTATAGTTCTCATTACCACACATTTAGTAAAAAAAACAAAATTGAAAAGTAAAGTTCTTCAAATAAATGGTTTTTATGCCATGCTCTAAGGTATCATGATAAAAACTACCAAATATAATTACATATTATAAAACTTTATTTTATTATTAATTTTATCAAAATAATAAGCAAAGCGCATTGGTAAAAATTAACAAGTTTTTTTAATATTTTCATCGAGCCAGAAACATGATAAATTCTACCATATTCTGGTAATTTTTACCATACTTTCCATAACCATAAAGGCAATTTCACCAACTATGTCTCACGTATTTTCACATTCCAATTTTCACATTTGCTAGGTAAATTTAAATAATATTAGGGTAAAAATAAGAAAGATAAGCCGAGTTACTATTAATTTATTTAGTAAGTGAACCAATTATTCATTACTACTTAAGAATAGTAAACTTAAAAACATTATGTTAATTTTTAACTTTTTTTGAGTGAAGAATGTTTTATTAATAAACTTAATTACATAATTATTATTAAATCAACTTTTAAGTATTATTTTTCTTTTATTTAAAACTGCTTCTAAGTCCTAAAGCCTGACATGCATTAACTAATAGCTGAATGAAAATATGTATTTTCGGAAGCAAATTTTAAATTAGTACTTTTCTGACAAGAAAGACTTTTTTAAAATTAATGACTCCCCATGATAAATTTATTCACTTGAGTTATGTTAGTTATTTAAAATGCTAATGGAACTTAATTGGAAAAGAAGCGAAGCTAAAGAACTTATATTACATAACATATAAATTAACACATATTTCTAGTTATTTACAAATTCCAACTAAATGAGATAAAACTTTTTACGCCAAACCTGACTCGAGTAATTCAAAATAAATAACCTACGATTTTTGTTTATTTTATAAGTTGACAATCTTCTTAAAACGAAAAATGTCAATCTCCCGGAATGCGTGATGTCGTTTAAAAAAAATTCGAAGTTATATCCTTCTGAAGGGCAATTTATTTCCAAGTATCATATATCCTCCGTCCCGCCCTTTTTATATCGTTCTCATAAAGCTTGAAATCTTTACAATTTACGTGAGGATTCTCAATTTTGCTCTTTTATAAACGATACTTTTCAGCATGTGACATTTACCTAGCCAATGGAAAAGAAACAACCAGCAATCCCGCGACAATTGTCGCCATTTGTCAATACGTGGAGTTACGTAAGGGGAAAGGGGGAGCGTCATGTTTACAAAACGGTAGTCTCCTTAAATAAATGACTTTCGCAAAGATGGAAATAACTTTTAGAGCCGCATTTTGGGTTATTATCGATTACACTCTTTCAAAAATCTTGCTTTATGCATGTATCTCAAATCTCGCGTGTGCACTTATCACTTTGGTTTTGTATTTATGATATTTTCCTTTCCGTTTTGGTGCGTGAAGAAAAATGGCCGGGTATTTGTTCGCTGCTCACTTGCTGTCGTTTTACCACGTCGCTTTCTAAAAAGGATGGCCGGTCATTGTTGCTGAACAAGGCTTCGGCTGAAATAAACGGTTTGCTGTAAACCGTTATTTGTATGGGCGATGAGAATTCTGACAATATCGCTTTATCTTCATCGTTTTTGACGTGGTTAGTTATCGCTAATGTTTCAGCCTTTTTGTCATTTGTCACAATGCCTTGTATTCTTGGTCTGTTTTTATTTTGTGGCAGATCAGGTGTGAAACGAGATATTGGATGCTGGCTAATTAATTAGAGTTTTTACAATTCATTTATTTAGGCTAATTCTGAGTGTATTTTATTTAATTGTTTTCATGGATTGTTTGTAGAATAATAGTTTATAAAGTACGCTATTTGAATCAATTTTAAAATTCTAGGAAACTTGGTATTCCCCTTCTTTTTTACTTTTTTGCCATTTTTTTCAAATAATAATTTGAAAATATGTATAAATATAAGAAGTTTATACAAATAATTATAAAATGTTTAGTAATATTTATAAATTTCATTGTTATCGTTAATGTTTAATATTAACGATTCATATAGTAGCTGGTTATGTTTCATTTAGCTATATTTGTAATTGTAGATTTTGAGCACAAAAGCAAATCATAAAAAAATTAATTTAAATAAATTTTAGAACACTCTAATAAAATTTCATTTTTTTTCCCTTCCCCCTTCTTTGGAAATAACAGTTATTTTGAAAAATATATAGGTAATATTTTCTATAAATAATTACGAATTGTTTAGTAATACAATAAATTTTATAAATTGTTTCATTATAGTTATAAAATAATTTTCACAATACACTCAAGTAAATACTGTATACATTTCATTTAGTGATAGATTTTTTACAAAAAATCAGTTTATGAAATAAATAATTTGAATGCATTTTTCTGTATTTAAAGAAAATTTAGTTTCTTCCTATTTTCTTTTCACGGTTTTCTTTATCTTTTTTTTCTGTCCTTCCTTACAAATAGTAGGAAAAACTTTTCTCATGCAACCTGCTAAAAGGTAAATTTTGATTAATGAAAATAAACAATCATTAATTTTAGTCACCTTATTGTATTAGGTGCTTAAATTTACATTAAACGAATGAAACATTTTTGTTCTAAATTTGCACAAAAACAAGGAGAAAAAACTCAAATTTAACTATTCCAATACCTCTTCAAAATGGTACAGCACTTAAATTTGGCAATTTGAGAAATGTTATTTAAAAGAAATACTCTCAAAATCAACAAACACATAAAAAATATTTCATCTTCTCTATTCGACTCATTTCACTTGCCTCGATTACAATTCTTTCACTCTTTAAGAAACCCAAACAACCGCCAAAACACTCGATACCAGTTATGCTTTGCAAAACACCTCAATCTTTGCAATGAAAGATATAAAAATTGTGTGTCTATAAAAAATAAATACGGAAAAGAAAAGAAAAACCTGTTTGAACCCTCTTTTTTCGCGCCCTATGTGATTCGCACCTCTCTTTTTTTAATTATATGCCGGTTTCTCTTTTGCCTACGTCACACCGCAAAGGAGCCGACATTGTCGGCACCTTTGAAGCTCCGCGACTCTAGTATCATCTTGATACCCCCTTTTTTTTTCCTTGCCTCTCCACCCGAAAAAATTCTAACCTTCCCCAAAACTACTCCCCCCCAGTAAAGTTCNAAAAAAAAAAGAAAAAGAAAAAAAAAAAAACTATGGGGCGGAAAAAGAAAGCATCGATATATCTCAGACACAACTATGGTCAGGTCTATTGTTCAGACTCAAGTTGAGGTGTCATTTGGATTTTGAGCGTGCTATTGAAAAAAAATAAAAATAAAAAAGTAGGAGGGGTTGTGCAATTTTTATTTTTCATACAACTATGCTGTCGACAACTTCTAGGAATGCTGCTTTTTATACTTAATGGTTACGTGTTTTAGGTATATGGAGTGTTTTTTCTGATAACAAGTAGATATACTATCTTCAATCAGCTAGGTGTGGCTACGGTAGAAAAAAATTCATGTAGAAGTTAGAGTATTCTTTATTTTATTCCTATTCCTATTATTATAGTAAGTCGAAAAACAATTAAAGAAATAGAAAGTTTCAAGTATCACTGGAATGAACTAATTTTTAAAATTATATTGAAGTAGACGTTTTTGAAGAAATTTTCTAAACAGAAGAGCACAATTTTCTCATAATTAGAAAAATTATATAGAAATACGAGATTTTTGTTGACGATTGTATGATCACACGTAAATATACCATCTTGATTCAGGTAATTTTTAAGTTATGTAGGTAAGAATTTTCTAGACAAAAAGTGCACGATTTTCCAAACATTAAAAAAATTAAAAGAAAATACATATTTTTGTTTCATGGTTTAATGATAGCAAGAAGATATTCCATCTTGAGTCAGCTAGGTGTGGCTCTCATAAGAAAAAAATACATGTAAAAGTAATTTTTATATTATTATTATTGCTGTTGTTCTAATGTAACTGAGCAGCAAAACAATAAAATATTGGCAATGCTCAAAATTATATCACTGATATCTACTCAAGTTTTCAAATTAGACCGTTTCAAAAAAGAGTTTTAAGAAATATTTTGTAGCTAAGAAAAAAAAAATAAATGCGCGTTTTTATTTAATATAGTGTTTTTGATGACAACAAATAAATATACAGTCTTGAATCAACTTGGTGTGGCTACTGTAGAAGAAAAATCATGTAGAAGTTGGCGTAGTTTTTATTTTATTATTATTATATACCATTATTAACAACTGAGTCCAAAAAAAATTAACAATGTTCAAAAAATTTAAAACGTTTCCTTGGAATTTGTGCTAATTTAGAAACTATACCATTTCAAAGTAGGATTAAAATAAATAATTTTATAACTAAAAAGTGCAAATCATAATTCTTCAAAAAAACGAACAGCAATATCATTTTTCCATATCCATCCAAAATAGAATTGTTTCTCCTTGACAGAATTATAAATAAAAAGATACTAAAGCTGTAATAGCTGCATTAAAAGAATTTTTCCTCCCATTTCAATTTGAAATATGGTTTAAAATACATGAAATATAATGAAGTACGGCGTAAAGCAATAAAATACACTTGCATAAATATGCGTCTTATTGTTTGGAAAAAATTTTAAAAAATATATACGTATATTCTGAGTCGAAAAATATGCGATTCATTACATGCAGCAAAAATTCGTCAGCATCATTGAATAATTGAAATCAAATAACAAATTAATGATAGTGTTCTGATTAGAATTTTTAAAACTATTAAAAGATTCTCTTAAGATTTTTTCTTAAATTCTCTTTATATGTTTTTTTTATTGTAAATTATTGTTCAATTCAGAACACAGAAACTATTTGAATTATTCATAGCTAATAGACGGTAAGCAAGGAAGCTACGAAAAAAAATCAGCACATACAGTTAATTATCATTATGTGTCAATAAATAGTTTTATATCAGTTTGATGTCAGAAATAATTATTAAATTTCACTGCTTGTGGTTTTTCATTGCATACCAGTGTCTATTAGCTCGTAAATGTTTCTTGTGAATGAAGGATTGAAGTTATTTTCAATATTTATTGACCAGATTGGAAATTATTTGCTTGACTGCTACATGTATTTTTACTGATTTTGGTCTCTTTTTAATTTTTAACTTAGCACAAAATAATTCCTGCTCTATCTGATCCGTTACTTATCTTCGCTGTAGTAGACTTACATTGTGCAAGCTTCGTCATGAAAGAAATCACTTGACGCTTGCGCAGTGCTAAGCTAACTATCGTAATGAATCAAACGTATTAAAGTGCAATCTTTTTCCTTTAACTGAAAAAACTTACTAAAATTACCATATTGCGATAAGTCATAATGTTAGCAAACACCCAAATTATATCTGTGTTCTTTTTAAACTGCGGAACCTTCCCTTCTTATATGTTACCTAATTGTCTAAATGGACCACAAATGGTTGGTTTACGCGCATTTCACTGTATTAGGATCCATCGACAAGTGTCATAAAATAGATGGGGAACAAATCAACCATATTTAATCCAAAACGGTCGATGCCTTGTAACACATACATAACCCCAAAAATATTCCATCTCGGAACGGAAGGTGTCGGCAATAACTTGAATAAGAAGGAAGAACGAAACGTTCAAAAAAATAATCGATAGAAGAGACCGCCGCACGTGCGGCCAGTGCCTTCCCTCCCTGTAGATCCTAATAAAAAGTCAATTGTCGACCCCCAGGTATCACATCCCATCTCAAGAAGTCGGCTCCATTAATCCCAGTAGGTGTGCAGGTAATCACCAGGGTTCCCTTTTCTTCATATTGAAGTGGAGGGGAAAGGAAACAACCTTTGAAACAGGTGAGTTTTTCTCCCTCCCTCTTAAAAGTAAGAAAGACTTCATTACAGGTCTACTACCCTCTTGTCACAAGCTCCACCTTCTTCACACTCTTGGCGAGGGTTCTTTTTTCTCATATTATTTTATTTAATCCATTTTTTACCATCCCCTTCTTTCTTTATCTTAGTTTTTTTTTTAAGTAGAAAGATCCTCTGCGTTGCTGCTTTAAGCCCACCGGGGATGGTTAGGTTTTTTTTTTTCAGTTACGTAAGCACACGAAAAAACTTCGATTTATTTTATCTAGTTAATTTGCAAGCAGTTTGTATTTGCATTAGATATTTTGTTTATTGGCCACCACCATTTTTATGCTTGGTTTTATGAAATCAAAACGCTGGATCCTTTTACGAATCTTCTGTTTATGAAGGTAGAAATATGTATTGTTCACTTTGTTTTTGTCCAATAGCAATTTTCTCGACCATGATTGAATATGATTATAACGTTTGCATGTAGACATATCCATTTAGTAATTTGACGATTACCTGACTGATTTGATTAATCTCACGGAAGAACTCATCTTTATTGAATTTAAAGGGTGCTTGTTGTTTTGGTAAGCAAACGAAGCATTTAAATATTAAAAGGCGTCGAATTTTACCATTAAGGTTTATTAAGTATTTTTATAGTTTAAAGTTGCTAGTTCCTAAGACAGTGAGAAAATCAGAAAAACAATTTTCTTTTTTTAATATTTAAGTTGATCAAACTTCTTTACCTTTTATAAAGATTTGATTAAAAATATAAACCGAAATATTTTTGATAATATAAAAACAGTTTTTGAACACCGCATTTTCAGGATAAATCATATTCTTGATTACAAAATAATTTAAAAATCCATATTTTTCATTTTTGACAAGATAAAATCTTAACTGAGCTCCACCGTTAATCACGTAGAGGGCGTTACTCATCTTAGGAAATTAACATTGCTATTGTGCTTATCCATTCCAGAAAGCTGAGAGAGTATGAAACGGAGCAGTTAAGTTACTGATCTAGTTCAGCTTTGTCTTGATGAAATGAACTAGTTTATAATATCAGATTGTTGGTAATAGTAAAGTCGTATTTTCATATTATTTTAAATTTTTTATTTATCCAGACAAAGAGTGAAATTCAATTCAGAAACCTTTATTCAGCTTTCAAGGAACTTTAAAATTTCTTGTTCATTGTTCTACATCTTATTTCTATCTACAAATATTTCTATATCAGCAAAAAAACTGAACAAGAGGCTTATTTATGTAGCAAATTACTAACGTCATACTACACAAAAAGGTATGAAGAAAATGATACAAGTAGAAGTCTGGTAGTGCAAAACTGGGTGAGTATGGTGGGTGCTACAATACATTCCATCCAAGCTAGAGTTGTTTCTGGCAATCGATCAAACTTGCATGTAGCATAGTCTTGCATAGTGGAACACAAATTCTTAACGGATGACGAGATCCTGCCATTTCAGGATGATATATTCGGTTAAATATCAGCTGCTAAAGAAAGTAACAATAACTCATATGAGAATCACTTCAGCATTTTCAAAGATAAACAACCATCTATTACGACATTACTAAATTTTCCAATAATTCAATTTCTTTCTAATTGAATAATATTTATTAAAATTTCTTGTGTTTACTTCTCTTTTCGCTTATTAGAAACAATTATTTAGGAATTCATTTTTCCCCCGTCAGATTTAAAAAGGTAGACATCCTTTATGTTTCGATTACCGATTTCACGACAACACAAATTTCATTTATATTATAATTTTTCTAATAAGTGATTTTTAAGTTTTTTTTAAAAATTTTCTGCAAAGTATGATATTTATAATTTATTTACTTCAAACTGAAAATTGCACTATATTTAAGAAGAAAAATGGTTGATTTTATTTAATATAACTTTAACGGGGGACTTGTTTGCTTTTGGAAAAAAAGTTTATTTAATTCTTAAAATATGTCAATACCATAAACAAAAACATTTTTTATTATTAATATCAAAATAAAGGAGTTGGTTTCATATCTTGCTGTTAAGTTTCACTCAAAATTTTTTTATTTGTCTTAAACTTTCACGCTGTCATTTTCTTGACTTCTAAGTCGATCTCAAAATTAAGAGGTAAGAGGTAAATATTTATAAAAGCATTATACTTGCTATGTAAATTCTTTGGTTGTTTTACACTAGTAATAAAATGAAATGAAATAAAATAAAAATTAATATAGTTTAATCAAAACTAGTAAAACTCTTGTACAAATTTTTGAGTTCTGCTTTATGTATTTACTTTAATTGATTAAACAAATATATGCTTTTATTTTATTTTCTAATTGTCTTTGAACAGCCAACCAACCCAATTTTCGGGTGTTACAACTACTAATGTTAAAAAACAAATATATTGTAAGGTCCTTTCTATTAGGTATTTAAAAGAGTAACTTCGCTTTTTTTTTTTTTTTTAAACAGCCAAATTTACTTAAATCTTATTATCATTACCAATTTTTAAAGCTGATATAAATAGCCTTACTAGCAAAAATGTTTGATAGATTCTACGCAGTAATTTTTGGTTGATATCCTTCAAATAAAGATAGTGAAAAGCGGCGTTTTCGGCGTATTTTCTTTTTTTACTATAGAAAAGGTAAAAAAAGCTGCTCAAGCAAGACATAATAAAGGCGTTATTTGATGCAAACTGGCGAAAAACTACTCATGAGATCACTGAGAGATCAAATTAGTCGAATCCGAACATCCATGATCATTTGAAACGCCTAGGTTTTGTTCTCAAAGCTCGACATATGGGCTCCTCATGTTCGTAAGGAAAGAAATTTGTTCCGTTGGGTTGACGTCTGTGATTTTCTTCTCAAACGTCAAGAAAATTATCCTATTTTGAAGCGCATCATCACTGAGGACAAAAATGGGTTGTCTACACCAATGTTCTGGTCTCCACAAAAATGTTTAGACTGTAATACCTCAACTTCAAACGAGGAGATCGAAAATCAACCGCATCATTTTTTTTTTTGCTAATAAGGAACAAAAATTTCATGAGCTAGATAACATGTAAGAAAGATGGCAAAATTTGAACTGAACGACTAATATATAATTCTATAAAATATTTATTCACTATGGAAAAAAAAAATGGTCTTTCCTTTTCATAATGATAAAACAAAATTAATTTTCGAACAATCCAATATTATTATAGTAATTATAACGCTCGTAAAATGGCTGGAAGAAAGTTATTATGTATTTAGACTATCTTTCTTTTTTAAATTATTTAAATTTTAAAATTTATTTTTTAGTAATTCATTATTATTACAGTTTAGAAACATTTTTTTTAAACATTATGCAATTCTCAATGAAAGAAAACATGTTCATGTTAACAGAAATAACAATTTAAAATTTAATTACTATAAGTAATTTTATGATTATCGTGTTATAAGCCTTTTTTCTTTGTTAACTAACTTATTTTGCCTCTTTTGTAGAAAGTTATTATGTAATTAGACTATCTTTCTTTTTTAAATTATTCAAATTTTCAAATTTATTTCTTAGTAATTTATTGTTATTACAGTTTAGAAATTTTTTTTTAAACATTATGTAATTTTAAATAAAAGAAAGCCTGTTCATGCTAACAGAAATAACAATTTATAATTTAATTACTAGAAGTAATTTTATGATTATCATGTTTATAAACCTTTTCACTTCGTTAACTAACTTTTTTTGCCTCTTTTGTAATTGCTAATACTGAACTAAACTTACCGTTGAACTATAATTACTTTTAAACTTTAAGAAAACGAGAATTAGTAACTTGCGAGTGAACCTTGAACTTAAACGTCGCATCTAACTGTTCCCGGACGCATCATAGATCAACCAATTCAACTGCGTGAGACGCTAAGTCCATTAAATTAGCTTTGATTGGCGCTGACTGGGATTGCGTGACAGTAATTTCGTGACACCCTGGCTTCTAACCAATACAAAAAACACGATATATATATATTCCCCTATACAATCTTACTTGCACCATATTTCAGTCGAGCGTTCTTGTGCTAAAAGATCCACAATAAATGAGTCGGCACTTTTTTTTAAATTTTTTCTCATCTTACTTTATTTTGATGCTGTATTTCAACCCAATAACTTTTCATTTACATGGGAGAAATTTATTTTGAAAGTGGCATAAGTCTTAAAAAAAATTAAAATGAATAAATAAATAAATAATAATAAAAAAACACGGAGCACTTAAAAAATTAAAGTGTGGGTTATCGATTATTAGTTAAAAATCAATTAATTTACTAATCCTGTTTTTATTTTTAGTTTTGTAAAATAGTACATAATTATTGATTAAATGGTGTTTCTTAATTTTAGATCACAGGTGAGTTCTCCATTCCTATTTCGTAAGAGAAATACATTAACAAATATAATTAATTAATTGCATATATATTTTATTTGCAAATCATTAGGAACTCAATTATACAATTTAAATCAGCTTTTTATAATTGTGCTATTTACAGTCTGCTGATTAAGGAAAATACTTGATTTAAAAAGTATTTTTTTACTTCATTCAAAAATAAAAAATAAATATTGTGAGGGAAACAAAGAACTCGATTTTTGGAGAAAGTCATTCTATAAATATCAAGTTTTCGGAATTGTTTTGAAATTCAAGCTTTTAATGAAGAACAAATTGCTGTTGTAGAATAATTTGTGAACTATATGCTTCATTTATTAAATAGTAATAAAAATATTACTTTTAAGTGAAAAGAAATTTATTTATTTATTTTTCAAAATAAATAAATAAAATAAAAAATTAAAAAAACATTATTCTATAAATAGTTATCTTTCAGAATCGTTTTCACATTTTCAGCTTTTATTCTGTTGACTAATAATTTGCTGTTGTAAAACAATTTGTAATGTATAAAGGGTCTTGGATGTGTCTTATTTTATTAGAAAGGTATTAATTTAAGTTCAACAACTTATTTCTGAGGTTTAAAATAATTACCACCACCATTTAAATTTAGTAATTCAAGTGGAGGAAAGAATGTATGGTATCATTAAAAAATATGTATATTGAAAAATATTTGGGAGCACCAATTTAAAACGAATAAATAAAAAACGTGAGTGAAAAGTAATTTTTAGCTATTTTAAAAAAAACTCGGAATTTTTTGAATCAAACTTTGCTGACGGAGTTTTCTAAAAATAAGTACATAGAGAAAAAAATCTGGTAACATTACCTTACTGTATGGTAATAACTTTTCAGGTAAAAAACAAAAACCATACTTCCGGTAATAAAACCCAAAATACACGATATTTAAACCATTCATTTGGTAATTTTTCCGTTCATATGGTAACGGTTTACAGGACTACGGTTTTTGAAATAGTTCTTAAAACACACAACACACATTTAGTAAAAATACAAATCTGAAATGTAAATTTAACGGAATAAACGGTTTTTATGCTCTAAGGTACCATGATAAAATCACTTAATTTCACCTCACTTACCATATTTTATCACATATTATAAAATAATATTTTATTGTCAATTTAACCAAAATCATCGACAAAGCGCTTCGGTAAAACTGCCAAGTTTTTTGGTGTTTCACGGAGGAAAATTTTACCGTTTTCTGGTAGTCTTGACCATATTTTTTTTTCTCAGTGTAAATAGATAAATTTATTATTTATGTATTTATTATTTAATATCTTCATTTTTTCCTTTATTTACTTCGTTCATTACTTTTTATTGTTTTAAACTTTTGGCTAGTTTAAGAAACATATCGTAGTCTAAAATACAAGCGTTTGATATTTTCGTGCTATTTAATTCAGTTGCGAATTAGAATGTTTTAAATACCATTAACCAGCAAAATAGTAACTAGTTGTTTTTTAATAAACTCTCAAAAATAATGTTTGACGAAGTTGTTGTGTTAAACTTTAACACAACAACTTCGTCAAACATTATTCTTTTCCCGTGTTTCCCAAACTTATGACTTTTGTGTACCCTTTCTAAATTTTTCGTAGCGCTGTGTACCACTAATAAAAAAATAAATGTATTTTTTACTATAAAAAAAATGGAAAAAAAGTTAAAAATCACAACAGGCTGTTGACACCACTAATTATTAACTGTTAACTATACAAAAATTAGCCAATAGAAAAATACGTAATTGTACATTTTCATGGCTGGCTTTGTTTTTAAATAAAAGTTTTTGAAATTTTCGTTTGTTGCAAGATATTTTGCATAAGAACGCGTACCCCCGCTAAACTGTTCCAGTACCCCTGGGGGTACGTGTACCACACTTTGGGAAACACTGCGTTAAAGAATAACATTTGACTTGTGTCATTTTTGAAATAAATATTTCAGCTAGAGCCATACCATACTCATTACCGTCACTTTGTTACAATCCAAAAAAAGCACATGAAAGTGCGTGATGTTCGTCTAAAACAAATGCGTGAATGTGTTTTAATTCATTCCTTCTTTAATCCCCTTGTGAATTTCTGCTCATTTGCATAGAAAGTCATGAAGAAGCACGCAAATGGTCAAGTTGAGGTAATGAACTTTATGACTTTCTGTTTATGAATATGAAAAATAATAAGAGCTTTACAGAGCCTATTTAAATCAGTATCGCAGTTTCAGAAGAAATACGTTTTCTTTTTTATGAATTTTTTGACATTAATCCCGCTTTAGGAGGCATCGTAAAGTAAATCTATCCCATTAGAAACACATTTGCTTTAGATCTACAGGTAGTTATGAGTGGATTAAAGAGTTTATTAACCTTCATTAATTTAAAGCTTTAATTGGGTAGGAGGAGTCAGAATTAAATAAATTAAAAAGAAATTCCTAACAGACGTATAGCGTTATTGATTTCACACGTTTACAGGTGTTCTTAATATTTTAATGGGGATACCTCGTATTTTAAAGACAGCAATATAACTTGCGATATAAAATAAATATCCGTAAGAATTTTTGTACTCAACCTTGCCACCTACAATGTTATTGAATTGTTAATTTTATGGCATCGTTAATTGCCTGATTAATATTTTTTCAAATTGCTTTAATAAAGGTAAGAGCAAGTGTTTATTTTTTTTTTTAAATTGAATTTGGACACATTTATTATCTCAATATGTTATAAAGTTATTTTAATCTTCTCATTATAATATTTTTAAAGAAAAATTCTTTTTTCTTTGTTTCTTTAATTTAAAGGATCTTCAAAAAAGTAATCAATTTGAAAATTTCATGAAATTTTAATAAGCTATGTGTTAAACTAAGCTTGTAGGAAACGCTCCTGGAAAAAAACTAATTTTGTTTATTTTAAACATTCAACATCTATGTAGAAATTTATTACGGGGGTCAACATAATGTGAGAATTAAGTGGGGTAATTTTTGACTAGCCAATTACTATTTTAAATTTATTGTCAAAGTTAGAAATGTTATTTATTTGTAAAATTTGAAAAAATAAATCGGAAATTATGACTTATAGCATTTTGACGAGCAAAGCCTCCGTCTATCTTTCTTTTTCTCTCATATTTTTTAAACACTAATTTTTATTTATTATTATTTAACACGATGTTGTTAAAAGCGACTAATTTTTAACAAACGAACTAGTAACAGCGATTAAGGCATGAAAGTCTTTGTGAAAGAAAAGTATGATTAAAACAACCACAATATGAAAAATTTTACCGTGTTTTTGACTCTATTAGAACACCAAAAAGCTCGATAATTTTTATCGAAGGTAATGATTTTGTTTCAATTTCTAAAATTAACAATAAATTACTGTTTAATGATATTTGATAAAATCCAAAATGAGGTAAAATTTAGAAATTTTATCGCGATACCATGGAACAGTATTCCCCAAACTCTGGTACGCTGACCGGTACCGGTCCGTGGATAAAATGGTACAGGGCCGCCCATTCCATTGAAACTGAATTTAAATTCTTACGTTTATACCCCACATTAAAAATAATTCCACTGAAATTTTATTTATTTAACAAAAAGGTGCCCCCGAAGGTAGTGACATAAATTTTTAATGTTTTAAAAAGTTAAAAAAAAAGAAAGAAAGAAAACCACAGCAACTGTTTTCTCCCACAAAATTATGAAACCTTAACCTCTTAGCCAACAATTTATTATTTTTTGGTTACTTTGGTACACAAATGCCTCTTCTGTTGTAATTTGGCATCAAAATCCCTTTAAAGAAACTTAACCATTTATACTAATTTGGCAAAAATGCATTCGTAAATGAGTTGTTAGATACAAACTATACTAAACTAGCGTAACTCGTTAGATAACTAGTTACGCTTGTTTCCTTTAACAACTGTCATTACCTGATAAATCAGTTTCGAAAGAATCACTGTAACGATGACAAACCAAACAGATCCGCTTTAAGCTTTACCGATGACCTTTCTTAGTGAATTCCGTCACCGCGGGCAATAAACGTGAATTCCAATTCCACAAGAGATTTAATTCATGTCCAATATCTCTATTGATGCAGGGTAATGTACTATTATGAACATCATTAGTGAAATTTAAGACAAATTCAGAGAGGATTTAATGCACCAAAAACATTATTTTGGGCAAAATTTTCGAAATAAAGTTCATTATAAATTTAGAATCCCCGCACTTTATATCTTTCTAAAAATATTTTGCTTTTGTATGTACTCCCTTATATACAAAGTTATCGCAATTTTTGTGCAAGGTGGTAATAGTGGATGGACAAATAAATTTAAGTCCTTAAATGCGTTTATTTCAGAATCAGATTTTTTTTCAGAATCAAGCAGTATTTGCAATTTTTAGAAAACAAAACTTAGTTCAATTTGTGCAGATTCAGAGCAGAAAATTACAGGAGGTCTGAACGATATCTCCACAGGAAGTATTTGCTTCCGTCTGTCTATTCGATATCAGAGTGTGGAGGTGGTGCAAAAATTATGGTGTGACCTCGTCACTGTGGGTAGGGTTAGAGACCCCCATAAATCTGTCTGTGATAGTTCTCTTTCATGCAAACTACAAGACAGGCAAATTGTGAGTCTCGTGGGCAAGTCGCGTGGATAAATAGGGGTTTTATTTCCCCCAATATCACATATCAGGTATCCACCCTCTAGAATCCTGTGTTATTTTCCATATATATGAACTAAAAACATCAATTAACATGCAATGTTTATACCGGTTAAAGAGCATTAAATGTTTGGTAGATTTTTCAAACTTTAATTCATTTTCATGGTGCACTGAGAAAAAAATATATGGTCAAAATTACCAGAATATGTTCTTTTAGAGCACCAAAAGGCTCGGTAATTTTTACCGAAGAGCTGTGGTAATGACTTTGGTAAAATTAGCAATAAAGTAAGGTTTCAAAATATGCTATAAATTTTGGTAAATGTCATTAAAATTTAGTAATTTTATCATAATATTTTAGAGAAGGGCACAAAAACCATTTATTTGATTAAATTTACTTCACAGGTTTGCATTTTTTACTAAATGTGTAATAATTAGANACTGTACCAAATGTTCATACCGGTAAAAGAGCATAAAAAGTTTGATAGATTTTTCAAACTTTAATCCATTTTCAAAGTGCACTGAGAGGAGAAAAATATGGTCAAAATTACCAGAATATGTAAGTTCTATAAGAACACCAAAAGGCTCGGTAATTTTTACCGAAGAGCTGTGGTAATGACTTTGGTAAAATTAGCAATAAAGTAAGGTTTCAAAATATGCTATAAATTTTGGTAAATGTCATTAAAATTTAGTAATTTTATCATAATATTTTAGAGAAGGGCACAAAAACCATTTATTTGATTAAATTTACTTCACAGGTTTGCATTTTTTACTAAATGTGTAATAATTAGAACTATTATTTCAAAAACCGCAGTCCTGTAAATCGTTACCATATGAACGGGAAAATTACCAAATGAATGGTTTAAATTCCGCATGCTTTGGTTTTTTTTTCTTTTTTTTTTTTTTTTAAAACTAGAAATAAGGTATGTTTTCCAGAAATGTCATCATCATAGAGTACGGTAAATTTACGAGAAATTTTTTTTTTCTCCATGAGTCCTAAAAGTTAAAATGACATAAAAATTCAAGTTAATGAAGGATCCCGAACTCTATAAGCATCACTTACTCTTGAATACATTTAATTGAATTTTAATTAAGAGTCATTTAATTGCAAGTAATTTGCAACGTGTTTGTGACAAGATTTTTGTTCGGTTAATATTTGTTAGCATTTTTCTCATGCGAGGGATTTAATAGAAATTTTGAAAAATCTAGCAAACTTTAAATGACTTTATACCATTATAAGTAATAATCAGCATTTTCTTTTTCAATTTTACAAAATGGTTAATGAAGTTAACACGGTTAAACAAATTCCACTAAAGCCAATAATATAAGCTCCTTTTGAAATATTTGAACACAGCAAACACAATATATATGTATTTTTTTTTTTCAAAATAGAGCGTCAGCGCAAAATGTGTCATATCCTTATCCCAGATAGCAGTGTAAGATTGATTTTCGCTATAATAACAACACTATAACAAAACAATGCAAGAAAAACCTTTTTTAAGTCGAGAATGAATCATCATTTACAAAAAGTAAAAAGCTTTCTCAGACAGAAGATAAATTCAGCTTATCAAGGTTTATTTTAAATTTCGTAACTATCATGGAAACAAGGTTTATATGCGCAGGCTTTTACAAACTTTATTTTATATATTTTCTTTAGCACTTTAAAAATGAAGGTTGGCTTTCAACACAAACAAAATTTTGCATTTGAGAGCATGGACAAAGTTGGAAAAAAAGGCAAAAATAAGATTTACAGTAAAAGCTAAAAAAGGAAATTTCATAGTAAAGGCTTTTTTTTGCCTTCATTCAATCCTTATGGAAAAAAGTATGATATGCTAAAATTTTAACTTATTGTTTTAAAAAAGGATTAGTAAGTCATCCTTTCTAAACCTACTAAAAGAAAATGAAATTACAACGTTTGCCGTAAGGTTTCCTACTATCTGGGTATTATTTATTATGAATTTCAACTCAAAGTTGTGAAATTTATTAGTATTTATTTATTGAGATGGAATCCTTACATATTTTAATTACCGTACCCTATAAATCATATTACGCCACAATTTCTATGATTAACGAGATTATTTGAATCTTAAAACATTTTCGTAATTTTCGATAACTATACAATGAAAATTCATACAGCGTGTTATGCTTAGAACTTAGGCTTGAAATAAAAAAAATCCATTTCTACAAAATTACCCTCTCAAATTATTAGAAATTCAAATTACTCAAGTATTTATAATCGATTGCTGAAAAAACGTGTACTACACTTGTTCAGGTTTATCTTAGGTATTGCTTTATTGCTGTCGATTACATTTTCAAGACATAATGCACAAATTGCGCGCTTATACAAAAAATGCTGTATCATGGTTATTTTTAATAGAGTTCATTTTGAACTTTCAGGAAAACTTTAAGTGTATTCTGCTAACAAGCAATACGTAAAAATGAAAAATAAAGTTAATTTTCTCGTAAAGTTTATTATAATGGAATTTATACATTTATTTATTGGAACTGATCTGTTAGATATTTTAATTACTTTTCCCTATAGAACAAATTACGAAGCGATTTCTAAGATTAACGAGATTATTTAGACTCTAAAAAAAGTTTGGTAATTTCTTATAAGTCATATCGGTAACTTTGTAGCGTATGTATCTTAAGTTTGAAATTAAGAAGAAGAAAAAAAAACCTCTTTCTCTAGAAAATTACCTTTTTAAAGGTTAACAAACTTATTTAGAACAATAGTTGAAAAAATGTATTGAAACGAAACTCGCTTGGATTCATCTTTGGTATTGCTTTATTGCTGCCAATTGCTATTTTAAGATATAATGCAAAAGATAGTCGGATTACTAGCAATAAAAACGATTGACTAAATCGTTTATTCTTTCAAGCAGAGAATCAATAACAATTTTCATCTCGCTTAACAGCTGCTAAATCCAGAGCATTTTTGAGAGAGAAACCACAGAAGATCGTGCCATGCAGCTTGTAGCTCACTCTATCCCCCATTGATAAACTGTGACTTCCCAACAAGCATCAAGGAAAGGAGAAATTATCAGGAGTGATGAAGTATCCAACAGTGACAGATCCTTCTCTTTTTCTTGAGATATGTAGTCCATCTGACAGCTGGCCACCTCACAAATCTTTCACTGAAACCGTATCCAATAGGCCTCTTTTAGACCCTCGTTGAGAGTAAAAAAAAATGTTTTTAACTCCGGGATGATTGCTAAACCAGTAGTTTTTATTAGATTTTGACCTCTGCACTTCTTTCCCCGGCCCTTCAAAAAGCTAAAGAGGGGGATAAATATTTTCTCTATCTAATCGCCAGGAAACTAAACTGAGTTTAAACGGCCTCACCAACCACTATTATGTAATGTAAAGCAAATGAATCAGTTAAATTAGATTAAAAAATAAACAAAATTTTAAACTTATTAATCGAATCATTTAGTTATCACTCGAAATATGCACAGTTAGCTTTTCTCCTTGATATTTTTAGTTTAATTTAAGTAATAACCTTAAGACTGTTTATTAGAATTATCTCACTACTGCTACCCTCATATTTCCCCAAAAGATAATAATAATAATAAAAACTAAAATAAAACTCGCTTTGAATCTAAATAAAGCTATAATTTCTTTATGCTTAAACTATTAAGTTTTTTTAAAAGTCAACAAGTTGGCGTGATTTTAGCACTTAGACAAATTTCCTTGATATCAAAATCAATGAACCATTCTCAATCGGACCACTTTCATTTCTTTGTTGTTGTTTTTTCCCATTGACTTCTTGCGCCATTTTCCTAGTCTAGTTTCTAGTTAAAGATAAGCAAAACTTAATCTAACGGTCCTGACTGTACCAAACATATAATAGTTTTCAAAATGGCATATTAGTCACTATGAAGCATTAATTTGAGTGACATCAGAAAAACAGCTTTAAACAGTACCAATACTATAAAAAACGAATACGTTGTTATGGTAAATCTATCATTTGGATGTGCTTTGCTATGGCAGAGAAAAATATTTGTGATATTGTTACTTATTTAACAACAATTATTTTAACTCTTGGATGTTACCTCAATACATGAAACTCCGTATTGATTTGCAGCACTATTATTTTGTCTCCTTTTTTTCGTTTACTATTTGGTTAATTTTTGCCTGCAAGGCCAAAATCAATTCGCCTCAGTAGTTGTGCTATCGAGAAGGAATATTGCATTGACATATAAAACGAAACAAACGAAACTTGGAATTATAAATGTAACTAATTTTAAGAATTTTGCCAAAACCTAATTAGGAAAAATAAAGGTATTCTATATTTTATATACTATATATTTACTAAATATATAGAATATTAAAAAAAAAAATATTTTTCTACAAAATAAAAAAGTTTTTTTAACAAGCTCATGAAAATCTTTTTATCCTTACACCTTAACACACCATTAAATCTTTAAGAAGAAGAAAAAAAATCACACTTCCATAAACAACCTCACACAGTTCATAAATTCACTATAACACCAACCCAGTCCAATTCTTTACCGTCTCACCGAAATCATAAATACGCTTTTTAGTGCTTATTTTTATTGCGTGATCATCTTGCCATGCATAGTTAGGCGCATAATAACTCGGAACAATAAAAAAGCATTTTGGCAAATCACATTCACCTTCTCCGATGACTAACTATTTGAAATCAAGGAACGCAAGAATCATTAAACCCGATTCCGAGTAGATCTGCGAGCGAGAGCCCATGATTCCTTCAGGACTCAATAGGAGTCTTTCATCGAGTTTTCTGCTCATCTTCAACCAAGCATGAGAGCGAACAAGGTCGACATCACTTCTCTACATCACCTTCCTTTTAGCCTAGGCACTTTCATTTTATTTTCTAAGATGGATTACCTGACTTAAAAGGAAGACATAAGCAGCAATCTGTTAACGCTCAAAGCGGCGAAAGGTGTCACAATAAGCTATACCTGTCTTGCAAAACATGTTTCCGCCGCTTCGTTTTTTTTTTTTTTTTTTTTTTTTTTTTTTTTTTTTNTGACAGCAATCCACGGATTTTTTTTTTTTTTTTGTTCTTTTTTTTAATCTGCCATTATTTTATTTGTGTCATTTATTTTTTTTATTTTTATTTCGATTCTTTTTAGGCAAACATGGAGGTTCTTTATTTGCAATTAACGAGAGACTTGAAAGAAAATTAGATTTTTGCGTGGTTGTAATAATGCTCATTGTTATTGGTCGGATGTAATGTTGACAGATTTCAGTTATTCTGATCGGGTTCGCAGAAGCTTTATAGGTTGTTTTTTTTTTACCAGATGAAAATCCAAACTGTATTTTTATAGTATGAAGATGTCCAATCCAGAGCCTAAACTTTATCACTTGGCTATTATCAATCAATCAATCTCCTTAATATTTCGGTTGCTTACAGCAACCAGTTGTTTACGCTATTTTAGTTTGAAATGAAGCAAAACTTATATTAATTGGTTGCGTAAATCAATTGGATGTATTGGATTGGTTGATTAGTTAATTGGTTGATTGGATTGTTTGCCCTTATAAATTGGAAACGTATATCAATTGGATAAAATGTTGACAGATTTCAGCTATTCTGATCGGGTTTGTAAAAGTTATACAGGAGCTGATATTTTTTAAGCGGATTAAATTCTAAATTTTATTTTTATTGAATACACCAGCCACAACCTAAATCATATCACTTGACCATTATCAATCAATCAATTGCAGTAATATTTTGGTTGTTAATAACATCCAATAGTGTGTGCTATTATAATTTGAAATAATATTGTTTTCAACCAGAAAACATCGCTTAAAATTTGCGAAATTTCTCCAGTGAATGTTTAATATAGCATCCGACAGAACTAACTAGAGCCAACCTGTTAGGACGTGTTTTGTCCTAACAAGACTGTTATGCTAATATATATATNATCTATATATATATATAACACATTAAATAAATACATAAATACATAGAGTATATGTATATATATTTATGTATATCGTAAGGAGTATTAAGACTTTCGTTTAAAAAACAATCAAGCAATATTTAAAATAAATTCTGCTGTTCTCACATTAGTAAGTTTAAATCAGTCTCAATTTAGCTGAAAAGCAATTTTAGAATTCTGAAAGACTCCCATGGCTTAGATTTTTTAAAAGTGAAATCGCTGTTATATTTTATTTTTCTCACAGAAAGAAAATTATATTTCAAAAAGTAAATTGGACCATTAGAGTCAAACTAAGCTTCAACTTTTCTTCATAAAATTAATAACATCCATTCAATACCAAATGATCACCATGGTGTTTTAAATCAATTACTGAAAAAAGCTGTCTATCATATTATTTCTCTCAAAACACAGTTGTAACAACGACATTACCTATCAAAAAGTGATTGATGAGGTGATGTAATTGAATCAATCAGCAAACGTTAATTCGATCTGTCATTTTGTGTCGTTCAATTTCTTTTAATGGAGCAATAACCTTAGAATACTTAGTGTTGCATATAAGCATCATTTTTCAATTTACCTCTTGCACTTAAATAAAGATTAGTGTTTTTATATAAGCTTCTTTTTCTCGATGTTTTCCTCAATGGAAAATTTAAAAAAAAAAAAAAACGCTACATTATTAGTGCTTTAAGCTAGAGGCAAAGCTATAATTTTAAACTGTATATAACATCTTGCAATAAAAAATTATCAGGACTTTAGAACGGGCAAAAAACTTAAATATTTTAAAGGTTATTAAATTTTTAAAAAAATCATTGATTTGTCGAGATTTTTCTACCTAGTTAAAAATGATCAAAATCAAGGAAATTTTTTAAATTTTTGTAATTTTTTAAGAGTTTTTATAACACAGCGTTCTTAAGATTTTCTAAAATTTCTTTTTATTTTAAAAAAAAAACTGAGGAAATATATATTGAGGCTCCATCGTGACGTTTTGGGGAATTTTTAGAATTATGATACAGGGCGCTGGCTTGACGTTGATAAACTTGACTTAATACAATCATGAATAAATGTTGCCAACTCCCAGCTGTTATTAAGATATCATATTAGTATATTTATGAATTCAACTGCATTCATAACATAAAAATAAATGTAACAGAAAACTCAATAGTAAAGTAAAAATAATTCTGAAAATAAAATGTTATAATTTTGATTTTATTAAATTTATTTGTTTATCGAAATAAATAAATAAGCTTTAAATTTCGAATTTTGAAGAATTAATTTTTTTAATGTAATTTAGAATTCGAAGCATAGATTTATTTGAAACGAGTCATTTCTTAACATAAATTTATTATAATTTGATTAAACGGCCTATTGGTTTTATTAGCAAACATGTTTTGCATTTCATCGATTGAAAAATGAAAAGAATTGGAAAACTTATGCAAATGGAATTGCATTTTGCCTTGTTCTGCAATTTAATAAAATTTATAAAACATCCAGTTTCCAATTTTCCACTTTGTTATGAGTGTTTATATTCTATTAGAATAATCTGTCAGTGACCAATCGAAATTCGAAGAAAAATAATTTGGTATACACATTCCAAAAATGAAAGACCATAAAATTAACCAAAGTTTTGAAAAATCTTCGGTCATTTTCAGAAAAGTGTACTAAGGTTTAAATAAATAAAGTCGAAAAGAGATCGAAATGTACATTGTGCTCTGCTTAAAAAATATAGCTTTTATATTCTCACCAAAATTTAAAACTATTTTTAAAATTCTCCGACAGATGGCATTAGTGACTAAAAACATGTAAAATATTATCTGCATCAGCAGGCCTGACCATTCCAACTGAAATATTTGCATACGTATCAGCAACTTTTGTCTTTAGAATGCGCTTTTCGAAATTTCTATTTATTGAAAGGAGGCATATAACCACCCTCCACACACTAACGAGGCTTATGATCTTGAATCATAATATTGTGCAAATCACCTGCGAACATTAAAACGGTGTTTAATTAAACCATGTTTCCGTTCAAGTTGAATATAGCACCATGCTATCTAGATTGAGATAATATTCACGATTAACGTTCAACAGACACCAAAATTTTCAATCATTTCGTTGTATTTTAGCAATTATTATTATTTAGGCAATGGACAATTACAGCATATCATAAATTTTCTTTTATTTTCATGCCTAACTTATTGGAAATTCTATCCTGAAACCGAAAATCTGATTGTTTTTTTCGGCAAATGTTAATTTATTTAGTTATTAAACATTTAAATTGCCCTAAGGGGCTTCCGTAAGTGATGCAATCAGAAACGATCTCTGATTGGTTATGACGTCACATGTGCCAAATGGAAACGTGCAGTCTCCACCCCTTAAAGCTATTCCAAAGCTCTTTTAGTTTTGATATCACGTATATCGTGTAAACATCCTTTGTAAATTATTAGTAAAAATTTCGAGAATTAAATTTACGGATATTGATTAAAAATAACTAAATAAATAGCCTTCTTAGGAAAGTAATAAACTGTTTTCTGGGAGTTTTGAGGGATTCTGAAGGCATTAAAATTTTTTAAAAAATTGACAATAATTGTCCATTATAATTATAATTTTTTTAATTTTAAAAAACCATAAAAATTTAAGAATGGGATAAACTCCAAACGCTTGTTGCATAAAAGTCACTTAATCACAATCCCAAGAAACAGTTCACGATAAAAATAAAAAAAAAATCCTCCGAATTGCGCCACTGCCAATTTGAAGAAATCAAAGAGTATCTTTGAAAATGTATTCATATTTCGTTTGTGGTGCCCTCTCATTACAAGTTCTACCATTTCCGCCGCTTCAGCTTTTGCAAAACGAGTGAGGCGGAGAATTGTCTCAAAAGATTAATAGCCTTAAGTGGCCGTCATTTCCCAAGTAGGAGTCGTTCTTATTTGACACGAACTGCGTTTAGAATCTCTGATTATAACTTTGCTTCGAATTGTCGATTCGAGATGGTAAGAGGGTTTTTATGCTAATCTCTTGAGCAAAAGGCGTCTACTTTTTTATTTGTGCCAGAGAGTCAGTCGCCAAATGTCTAGCGTGATGCTTGAGGTGATTAATGATAGTAAAATCAGAGTTTTGATTAGATGCTCAAGTTTGGAGAGGGCAATTTAATAAGGACTGGTAAGAGGGAAAGAGTTGGTGCTTATTTTAGTGATGTGATTAGCGTATGAAGCTTTTTATCTTCGTGCGGGATACGTCTAAAATAGAATGCTAAAAGCACTAAAAAATATATATATTTGTGTAAGTGTTATTTCTAATAACTATTTGACATCTATTAACGATAAAAAAAAATAGTTACCCCATTAAAGTATTGACAATTGCGCTATTGTAAACGCTCACTTTTAAATGTTTTTAGCTTCTTTCTGAATGAGAACTTCCTGTAAATATGCTAATGCAATAAGAAATACCATACAAGTTATACATGAATGGAAATATGCTTTAATCTAAAGCCTCTTTAATGTTGCAAAAAAATAAATAATAATAATAAACTGGATATTATATGGTACAAAGTACAGATTTCAAGGAATAACTTAGTGTTTTGGGAATCAAAAGTGCTCATACCTTTCTTCAACTGCTTTGAAACACTTATTCATGCATTTTTTTAAATGAAACAATTAAAAATGATAACTATGAAAATAAATTAATTACTTCTACTGAATTTTAATAACATAATAACTTGGTGTTTTATAAAATGGATCGGAAGTTTGCAGTAATAACAGGAAAAACAAAATTTATTAGTCTGACTGAATTAACGTACACCCATACAAATATTTCAGTTAGAATGGTTTGACATTAAAAAAAAAGAAGACGAAAAATTGCTTCATAGTATTAAAGTCCTCACTGCCACCTGTTGACGAAAATTGTAAACACATATGAATTTTGCTACGATTAAGTACCTTAATTTTTAATTAGATAGCAGCACGCACATTTCTATATCCTTCCGGTTTTTTTAAATTCATTTTCTTAAATCATTGGGGTATTTTTTTTTCTAGAACTCCTTACTTTTCAACAGAATATGAAAGAAAAGAACCTATTATGCAAGACTTATTATTCTTTTTAATTTCACAACCGATGTAAAACAGTCGAGCAATTTTCAAATTTGCTGCTATTAATGTTCAACTGTATAGCCGTGTAATTTTCAAACTCAACCCACAAAACAAGGAACTCCTAGATTAAGCATTGGAACTATTCTAGTCTCCGTGGAAGTATTTGATGGAACTTTCCCATGTTTGGGGTACATTGAGTATTTAAAAATTAATTAAGCATCATTGGCGTCAAAAATTGCATGGCGAGTTTTTATATATCTCTTAAACGAATTAATACCATTGCCTTATTAATTTTGCTTTACAGTACAAAGATTAATGTTATTATTTTTACTTAATTTCTTTTTGTTCCTGTAACTGAAATTAATTGAACATTATTGGCATCAAAAATTTTATAGCAATTTTTTACTGCTTTCCTAAATAATTTGATAAAATTTTTCCATTACTTTTTTATAGTACTCACTTTTTTTCGCTTCAGTTAGTACCTCATATCAAAATTAATTAAGAACTATTGACAACAATAATAGTTAAGTGATATTTTTACGCTTCTCTTAAAAGAATTAGTACCAGTTCTCGATTAATTAGGCTCTTAGTACAATAGCTTATTTTTATTTCAATTAGTAGTTATTAACAAATTAAATAAGCATCATAGGCGTCTAAAATGGTATGGCGATTTTTGACATTTCTAATAAGCGAATTAGTACTATTTCTTCGCTAATTTTGCATATTTTCTTATATCAATTGCAGTTGATTTTAAATTATTTAATTTAGTTTTATAGAAACACGTTTTAAGAGCACAACAAAATAAACAAAGTTAATACCTGGATAGTTTTAGGAATATTAATTTCGTAACATAGTACGGCTATGCTAATATGCTTATGTTGATCATTGAATTTATCCGACAGAACTGAAAAAATTAATTAATTGTTGAAGAACGTGCATTAAACTACTGAGAACTATAAACCAGCATGCATTACTAATGTTATCTTTAAAGAAATATTTTAAGCTTTATTTTTATAAAGGGCATTTTCTGAGCGAAAAAAAACTTTTATCGTCTGTGGCGAATTGAATTGAAATTTTTGAACAATTTTTAGGATTGGGAGCTAAAATTACTCCTTTCACCCAGTGTCCAAATTTCAGAACGCGAGTATAAACGATTCCAGATTTATATGGGTGACGCATACGCACACATACGCGCGCAAACACTTTCTCACACACGAAACTCTTCATTTTATTAATATAGATAATCCACTTCAAATAATATAATATTCAACATGAAAGTTTATAAAATTCTTCGATCTGAATTGGGTTTGCTAATATTAATACTACTCAACTTAATTAACAGTATACCTTAATTTAGAAAATAATTCCAAGATTTTGCTCTCCTGTGTTATTTATACTAGCATTTATTGTATTTAAGCTTCCAGCTGTATGAGATATTAAAGTATATAATTTCAACAAAATTATCGTCTTCTTTTATAAGAATAACAATAATTGTTACGAAATGCTACGTTTAAACAAAATGCAATCACTTTTTTCTTTCAAACGAAACAGCTTTGATACAGCTTGTACTTAAATGAAATCAAAATGAAATTAATTAAACTATAAATAAATAACAGTTATTTTCTCAGAGTAGATTTTTTTAATCAGACACGTGGATTGGAACTGCTCGCCTTAAAATAACAGGTTTCCAATGGACGAAGAGTAAAAAAAAAGAAAGAAAATGAAGAAATAAAAAAACTTAAAGTAGGATAAAAAGAAAACGAAATCGCCAAATCGTGATTTTTTAGGAGATTTGATTACATACCGGCAAACTCAGCGAATACCAAATAAAAAATAGAATAAAAAGACCGGCTCACTCATTTTCAATTTGTCTTCTTCAAATCTTGGTACTCTCCTTTCTCTGAATCAACCTTTTTTCAATAAAAAAAAGGAAAGTTTTGGTTACGGTTTGTGATTTTCTCTCACGAGAAATAAGGATTTGTTTTCAAGAAACTTCAGATGGGGGAGTGAATTGGTCAGAAAAGATCACAACACACCCTTAACTATAACCGAAATCGAACGATTTGTAGGTCTGTTATACTGCTTTAACGCTAGAATTAACTTTTTGCATGGATATTCATATGGGAAATAAGACATCGAAAAGTGATGGGTTATAAAACGTTTTTCATTTTTCTAATTTTTTTTTTTTAAATTTCTTTCGTTAAACAAGCTTATTTTCTTATAAAAAATACCTGTCGAGTTACCCAGGTGAAAAACTAAAAAACAGGTAGTATTTCCAAGGAAAACAATGGCGTTATTTATTTTATTTCTTTTTTTAAGTTACACCTTTGTTTGAAATTTTACTTGTGAGAATTTGAAAGTATTTGATGTTATTATTGAATGCAAGACTTCGAAATTTAATTATAGGCTTTCATGTCTCATCAATATTAAAAGCCATGCAGGATGGCAAATGTGTAAATTCACTGGGAAAATTATCTATTGTTTAAAATATTTCACATATCATGGAGGAATATCAGTAGCTATAGTCTTCATTTTTATGTTTACCAAAAAATTACATCCCCTAATTACTTCACTCTCCAAGCACCATAATTATTTTCTCGTTACAAAATAAATTACTTCAATCAAAATATAAAACTGTTCAACTAAAAAGTGCGAGATAAATTTCCAAATAAAATTTTTTGTGTTCCCTCACTAAATCTTTTTGTTAAGGATTCTAATTTTTGAACCTTAATCACTTTCAACGAATATCATATTTCATAAAGATAATATTTAAAATTAATATAGTCTTACCTTCGTAATAAATTTCATGAAATCAACAGTTAATTAATAATTTTGTTTACCTATGAGCCATAATGCAAAACAGAAAAGTTAACATTAACATTACGCTTCCATGTACGAGATTTGCTTGTTCTTTTATTCAGCAGAGCCATCTGTTGACAAATTTTGTAGGTAATTTTGAAACTTGTGAGAAATAAATCATCTCAGTCTCTAAGCAGAACACAGCAAATTGAACATTTCTATGACCTGTCATCTTTTTTCTTAAATTTTTAATCTATTTACATTTTTAATCCTTTGTCCTTTTTTAAACTCCAGGTATAACTGAACTTTTTTAATTTTTGCTGTAAGGTTTAATAACGTGTAAAGAAAAAGTGCTACCATGTTTCTTTTAAGAAGCAAACTCTCTTATAGAATTTAAAAACTAGCTTAGTAATAAATAATTGTATCTAGATTTTGATTTATGACAACCAAACATTTAATTAAAACTTCAAAATCAAATTTATGAAAGGAGATTATAGTTTTGTTGTTCTTAAACACATAAAATTCATGTTAAATTAATTACTAGTTACATTTAGTACAAATTGAAGCAATGTATTATTAAAATATTTCATTTAGGTTTAGCCTTTTATGTCTAAATTGCAAAAATTAAAAAATAAATACGAAAATCAGGATATATTATCTTAATGTAAGTAACATACATACTTAGTAGTATAATAAGCAAAGATAAATATGTTATTAACTTGTTTTCTAATTGTGGTGTCATTTTAAATAGACTTTTAAGAGATTTTTATGCTAATTAACTCCATTTTAATGTTTTATTGCAATGCCGAAAATAATGTGTCTCAGAACATAGACTTCAGAATTAAAAAATTTTCCTTTTTATCCTCCTACTGAGTAATTTACTTATTGCGTGCATGGTTTTTTTTCTTCATTCTGACCGAGATTTTATTATTTTTAGGTACTAAAACTAGACTGATGTCAGGTTTTTAGAAACAATGTTTCAGTGCTGTCAAAAAAATTACTTTTTAACCCTGAAATTTGTTCATTCAGAACCATGAAGTGTCCTCACACCAGATGTCTATTTTACTAGTTTGTTGATTGAATAGTTATTTCTAAAATGATAGTTAAAATTTGGAAAAAAATTTAAAATTCACTTTTACAATCACATTCGTCCTGAGTTAGATGCATATTTTCTTGCTTTAGTTTTAGTGCTTTATATTTAAAAATATTTATTAGTATTATTAACATTTCACAAAATATATCTTCGTTAAATGATAGCTAACCCTGGTGTCTCAAAAATGATAGATGATTTAAAAAAAATAGATTGAAAAAAAATGGAGGGAGATTGAAATGCTGCTTTCTGCTCAGAAAACCATTTGAAATTCTTGTTTAATTATTTTTTTTCCTTTTTAAAAGCTAATAAATATATATAGCTAATATAAATATATTAGCTTTTAATAAAAGCTAATATATCCTGTAAGAATATATATATATATATATATATATATATATATATATTCTCTCAGTCTAGTAAGTTTTTTTTCCTCAAAACAATAGATGCATAGTAAATATTTTCGTTTAGTANTATATTTCTTTTTTGCTATTTGAAAGACATTTTTAAGAATTATTGAACTCAAAATCAAATTAAGCACTAATTATTTGGTACTCCGCAATTGAATTACTGAGCATCTCAAAATTTTGCAGAGAACTACGATGGCTCAGGGGATAGAGCATTCACCTCCCAATGAGGTGACTCAAGTTCGAATCGTAGGGGTGGCCGGTTGATACGAATTCTGTTCCCACACAGTACTGACTTAAAATATCCTATGATAGACGGATCATGGTAAGAATCCCCTTGCTGTCGGGCTGACCGTGAGAGATTTTCATGGTTTTTCTCTTCATGTAACGTGAATTCGGTTTAGTTCCACCAAAATAGTTCTCCACGACGGCAGATTTTGCCCAATACTTAATCCAGGAGTTCCCTTGTCTTCTGGATTTGGTTAAAAGTTACAAAGCTACAGAGTTGGACATTAGTAGTCGCAAGCTCAAAATCGGGTCTGCCGTTCAATGACGGTTATAAAATAAAATAGACGGATCATTGTTATTACCCCCTTGCTGTTGGGTTAACGGTGTAAAAATTTCGTGGTTTTCCTCTCCATGCAACGCAAATGCGAGTTAGTTATATCAGAAGTCCTCCGTGAAAACAATTTTCTCCCAATACTTGATCTAGAAGTTCCCTTGTCTTCTGTATCGGGCTCAAAATTAAAAGGGTACGGATTTGGACATTAATAGTCGTGAACTCAGAAAAAAAAAAGTTTTATAGTGTAATTGAAAAAACAGTACCCTAATCTATGGGAGAATCCCCAGATGTGACAAAAAATGAGAATCTCTTCCCAACTACATCCCCTATGTGGACTCCTGTAACAGTAAACACCCCTTACCATTCCATAGCGCCATCAAGCGGAAAGCTGAGACCACCCCAGAACACAATTGAATAATATGGATTCGCGCATTTAACAGGAAAGACCGCGAAAATACGCTATCTCTTTTTGTCCTTTCCGGTCATTGATACGTAACATCCGCCCAAATAGCAGTCATTAGGTCTGGGACTTGCTCATTGTGACCGACTGATGTTGGCCACTGAGTTTTTAGGATTTTTTTTTCCCTCAGTGTCTACTCCTTTGTGCTTCGTTTCCCACACACCTAGAAGAGAATTAAACTAAATGCGACAGTAAATAGCGCCATTTAATATATGTCTTTCACACAAAAAATCCTTTAATCTATTATTACTTTTTAAAAGAGTGCAAGTAAAAGGATTACTTTTTCAAACTTTTGTTGCATAGGTTTTAAAGTAATAAAGAAAACAGAGGTTTTTCTTTTTAAAAGATGTCCTTTCACTTAAATATTGCATTCGTTTCGCTTTATTATTGTGCTAAACTTCACCTCTTAAACTGGCTGGGTGTTTTTTCTTCGTTAAATGAAAAAATAGTTCTAAATTTATTGTATTCTTCATTACAGATATGTTACAAAGTTTATTTTCAATTCTTCTAAAATTTACGCTTTTTACATGAAACTGAGGTAAAAAAGATATTCTGCTCCCATTTAACACGCAAGGTCGTTTTTTTTTCTGCTTTCAAATAGAAAACACCGAGGCTATTGTTACAAAAGCGTGAACTTTTTAATGTGAAATCAAATAATTTAAGAGGAATTTCTTAGTATTCAGCTAATCTGTTTTATGATAGATATATTTCGCCAGTCAGGTACTTGTTGTTAAATAAGCATATTGATCCGTTCTGTACTTTTTTTAAAAAAAGTATATTGCACCAGTTAGGTAGTATATTTGGAAAGCTTTATGCAATAGTTAAGTATATATGGGACACATTTTCAGAATTTCAGAAGTCAAAAATATTCAACGCAAGTGCTGCAGCCTTGAGACGCATATTATATGTGCTGGGGCTAGTTATTTTTGAAATATTTATTGCAAATTTTTGAAGGCTTCATATTATTTACAAGTTTCAATATGCATACAGTTTGCACTTCATTTCTGTGATTTTGTACTGTTTCTCTTCCTTTCATTAACATGCATAAAGTATCTCATGTATTTATGCTCAAAACCACCAGAATATGGTAAAATTGACCGTGTTTCAGACTAAAAAATCGTATGTAGGAATTTATCATGTATTAAAACACCAAAAAGCTCAGTAATTCTTATAGAAACTTTTTGTAATGATTTTAGAAACAATAACAGTAAAATATGGTTTTATAATATTCGATAAAATTTGGTAATTTTGGTGAAGTTTTCTAAATTTAATCATAAAACATTAGAGCATGGCGTAAAAAAATTATTCTATTAAATTTACGTTTCGGTTTCGCATTTTTTACTAAATGTGTGACAATAAGAATTATAATTAACTCAGAAATTCCGGTAAACAGTAAACCATTCATTTAGTAATGGAAAAATTACCAAATGGTTTAAATACTATATATTTTGGCTTTTTTAACTAGTTTTTTTCTTTTAAAAGCAAGAAATTTTATAACCATGCAGTTTTACCAGAATTTTTTTTTCTATGCAGTATTTTTACAAATGTCTACGCTAATCAAAAAATGAATTTTAAAAAAAAGCATCAAAAAAAATTTTTTTTCTTTACGAAAACCACAATAATTACGCGTAAGTTGTTACATTTTTAAATGCCTTCCCAGAACATATCCTCTACTGCTACGGGCTTTTTGCATGAAGACCTTAAAACTACAGTTTATAACCAAAGAGGATTTATGACCTCCTGAACTTCGTCTAGCTTGCAGTTAGACCGTGCCACACACATATTGAAGCTAGATAATCCACACTCATATTTTTAAATGAATTTGAATAAATTGAAGGAATTATTGAGTATAAAAAGCCTTGATTTGAAAAGGACTTGGCTATAATACTATTATTATAAGCTTATTAGTTTTTCAAATTTTTAAGAAAGTATTTTTTTAAAAGTAGAATGTGGGTGTAAACCGCACCCCGATAGTTTTTGTGTATTACCTAGTTAAATAGTAGAAATTTTATTTAGAAACAAAATAATTTGTAAAAATGTTACTTCTGGAAAAAGTGTAACATAACACTACACATTCTTAAGCCTTTTAATTAATGAATTTAGTTTGACGCCTAAATTAAGATTGGAAAAATGAAAAAGAAGATAAAATGTATTACAATTTCGGCTTTTAATTTCTTTTTCTCTAATTCAAACATTTTTCAAAATCTCAATCACATATGAACTTAATCACGGCTTGCATAAAACTCAAACTTTCGTTCCCCATCTAGGAATAAATTTTCTCGAATGTTGAAATGCAATCAACCCTCGCAATTCAAAACGTGCCTTCTTGAAAAGGAAGTAAATATTAAGGCGACATTTAAAACTCAAAAGCGGTAATATTAAGAGAATTAATTGACTTCCATGAAGCGGCGGTCAGGCGGTTAAGAGCCTCCTCTGACATTTTAACTATTCAGAACCCAGCTATTCCCTACAGTGGACGGGGAAAGTTTTCATTAAAATTCCTAGACGGTTTAAAGAGTTTGTGACGTGACGAGGGAAAATGCCACTCGCTTTCACAGCATTTTTCCCTATCACAATTTGAAAATGGCTCCTATATTACGAAATAAGAATGGAATGTATTAATAATAAATGAAATGCGGTTTTGGAATCGATGCCATAGAATAATATATTTTTAAAGATTAGGGATAGCTTTAAATCGAATTAATTAAGTAAGACTTGTATAAAACATTAATAATTATATAACCAGTGTGATGATATTATAGATTATGAAAAATTAAAGACACTTCACATAAAAAAATTAAAAATAAAAACTAAATTCCTTCTTTTATTATTTAAGTTAAACGTATTCATTATATTATTAAATCAATTTATTAATGCAAATTAAATGATTGTGCAATTGTCCCTCCAATGTGATATATATAATAATTCCAAAAAAAAACGCAATTATGTATCTAAAATATATAATAATTCCAATATAATACGCAATTATATATCTAAAATATATAATAATTCCAATATAATACGCAATTATATATCTAATATATATATAATAATTCCAATATAATACGCAATTATTTATCTAATATATATCATAATTCCAATATAATACGCAATTATATATGTAATATATATGTAATAATTATGAGTAGATTTTCCAATTATTTTATAGTATAAGCAAATTTTTTTTTATAAATACCCTGTTGCAAGTTACGAAGAAACCATTTCTATGGAGAAAGTCAATTTGCATCTAAAAGTGCACACAAAATGGATGCCAAGCTCCCAGCTCAAACGAATATCAACATCGCCAACGAACCGCCAACGACGTTGCCTTCTTTTGCTTGATTTCTTAAATTGTGTGGAATGAGGCAAACTAAACTTATTGAAAAATCAATTAACAAGAATTAATAAAAATTATATTTAAAAATCGTAATAATCAATTTAAAATAAATGTTTACCGAGGAAAAAATGATGTTGCATCCGATTTGAAACTACATATCTATGAGGGATGTATTAAGTTACGTAAACTAAGAATGAAATTTTGATTTCACTCAAAAATAGAGAATATAGGGAAATATATACTCATTTGCATCGTATACCTACACAATAAAATATTCCGGATCAAATTACGGTAAAAATTACTGCCCCCCTTAGTGCAGCATCCGTAAAATACATTTTACAGTTAATTCCATTTTCACCGTAAAATCTTATAGTGAAATTTTATAGCAATATATATGTAATTACAGTGATTCTGTGATTTTACAGTATGTAAAAATTATTTATACCAGATTTTTTGTTTCGTAACATTTTACGGAAAAAAATGCATTCTACACTAAAACGTATCTGCATTCAAGGTGCCAGTACTTTTTAACATAATTTGATCTGGAATTCTTTATAGTGTATTAAAGCAATATTTTTCGGGCAAATAGCATAACAAAATCGTATTAAAATTTTTGAAATAAAGACCATTCACCCAAGATTCTGGATCTGCGCTATTTGTAGTCATGGAATTCATTTTGTGCAGTAATTTAAAAGCATAAATATTTCTAAGCTTGGTTCTATACTTTAAATAACTGGCGGTTCTTATATTGTATTTTATGGCGATTGCCAACTATGTTTTCAAGGAAATAAATGCATGCGTCTCATTACATGGATTGGTCTGTGCGTTTTTTGGGTGTACGCTTCTCGTCTTGCTTTCATAAATTAGACTTTCATTTATTTTATTTTTTTAACTATAGTGTAAATTTTTAAAATTCTTGTTACCTTAAAGGATATTATGATATCAATTTTTTTCATAAGCACCTGTGCAAATCTTGCAATGAATTAATAAAAGATCGTGAAAGATTAAACCTCTTTACCTTAAAATGTCATAAAAATTTTGTGAAGATAGAGAGAAAACTTCATTTCTGTTCAAATAAATTACGGGTGTTTTCATGTAAGCTGTTTTATGTTATATAGTTGCTCACATTACTTACACGTGTATCTTTTTTATCATGCAATAGAACTGCTTAATTTAGGTCCTTTTTATGTAGTCTGTCAATAACGGCATTAATCTGCCCATAAAATTGACTATTTTAAACAAAAGTTTCCATTTTAAAACGTTTTCAATCATTAAGCAACAGTTCCTTTTTCCAAAAAGACAAAACTGGTAGTTCATGTGTATCATTATTAGGATTTATGTGACAGAAACAACATAGTGTTGTCTACCACAATATATTAATAATATAATTATTCATATCTGGATTCGAAGTCAATGCACAGTGCATTTTTAAATCTAAAGAGGTAGGTTGCAGGAAGAAATATCCACTAGGTGTGCACAAATATGCACTAGCACCATTTAACTATGTTTTTTTTTAAATCTTTCAATTAATTAATTAATTTTTTTATCTAGCCTGATATTAATAGCATTTATCAACCGAAAAATAAATAATTTAAATCTATCATAAATTTTTCTACAGCGCGGTTTTACAATTTTATAAACACAACAACAAACTTAATCAATGATACATGCAACTACCATTACCATTCAATTTCCTAATAATAGTGAAATAATAATTTCAATGCAATACCGCCACCCAAAATATTCCCCTCTACACATGGAAAAGGTGTACCAAAACAAAGTAACTCTAGTCATTTTCTTGATTAAAACGTGTTCAAAAAGCGTGCTTAATTTACTCCCTATCTTAATTGGACAAAATATCACTATTCATTCAAAGTGAAAAGAAAAACCGGAGGGGGATAAATTGCAGATATTTTTCCCATTTCAGAATCGTGAGTAAAATATATATTATGGTTTAGATGGCGAAGCAGAGGAATCTTTTCCCATTATGGGGAATTTTGTTCACATATAATATTACCCATAATAATTGTAGACTGTGATTTATGTGTTATACTAATAACTCCTTTAAATTATTGATAATAAAGAGCTATTTATTGATTTTAAACTCGTGCGAAGTTCTGAGACAACTGAAAAATAGTTTCAAAATATGAACAAAAACACTTAAATACTTTTTCGTTATTAGTTTGCTTTGTTATAGAGTGTTATTTGTTTAATTATTTTTTAGTAAGAAGATTAGGACAAAAACTATAGGCCATATCACTTTCGAAAGACGTGGAGGGGAGATTATCTATTTAGAGGTTGATTATGAAAGTGATGCTCCCTACATTTTTCGCTTTAGGTCTAACAAAAACATAATTTTTGTTTTTCTCTTTCGTCCGCTTGAAGAAATTAGTTTCAAGAATTTTTATTTTTATTTTTTCTCCTTTCAGTTTGTTTATGGAAAGACGTCCTGATCGTGATTGAAAAAAAAAATGATGAAAAAATTTTATTATTTCAATAAAATTTAAAATTATTTTATAGCAAAATAGCAATTTATTTAGTTCTTATTTAACCATATTCAACCAAAATAGTCAAATAACCATAAAAAAAAATTATATCCAAACTGTTATGTGTGAGAAAAAAAGTGTATTGATTGGTTTAACAATATGGTTTAGCAACCAGAATTCTATGTGCCACAACTAGGCCCACTTTAGGAAGATTATTTTATTGTAATTTCAGAATGAAAATTCTAATGTTCAGAATTGAGCATTCACCTTCAAATGAGGTGAACCGGGTTAGAATCCCAACAATGGCTGGTCGATCCGAATTCCGCACCCAACTCGCACCGATCCCAGTGTAGACGTTAAATATCCTCAGGGGTAGACGGATAATAGGTTACATTCCCTTGAGGTCAGGCTAATCGTGGAATGTTTTCGCGGTTTTCCTCTCCATGAAACACAAATGCGGGTTTGTTCCATAAAAAAAGTTCTTCCCAAAGCAAATTTCTACAAATACTTGATACAGGAGTTCTATTGTCTTCTGGATTGGGTTCAAAATTAGAAGGTCACAGAGTTAAACCTTAATAATCTTAAACCCAAAATTAGCTCGGTTGTTCAACGGTGGTTAAAAAATAAAATGTTTCGAATTGAAACTCTAATGTGTATTTTATAATAAGTTACTAAAATTCTAAATACAAAATTTTTTTTTTATCTATTTTGCACTAAATTAATAAAAATAACGAAAAAAGTTTGATAAATATGTTTAAAAATTCTGTGTTAAAGGATTAATATCTCTGGCTAAAATCAGGAATTAAAATAAAATACTTAAGTAATTTTTATTTTTATTTTCAGTCATTTTTTCTTTTTCCTTACCAGAATAAAAAGAGGGAAAAAACCCTTCATTTTGACTTTAATAATGTGTTTAGGAAATATTTATGCTTGTTATCAGAAATTGGCGAGAAATCTAGGTGTGAAAACTGGCAATTTTGTTATTTCAGTGAGAAGGATCGTTAGTCGGGTGCAAATTTTTGTTTCTCTGAGTTGAATCAAGTGGCATATCCATCATAGTTGAAGGTTTGAAAAGGTGTTTACTTGAATTTCGCGGAATTATTAGTGTTTGGAGTGGACAGAAGAAATCATAGATGAGAGAGTGAAAAGAAAAGAAAAAAGATGCACTTTCATTTGAAAGGATCATTATGTCAACTTCCAGAAAACAATTTTTTATTACTTAAATTTAGTTGGTTTTAACTTCAAGAACTAGATATTTTTTTTAAGGATATTAATTAGAAAAGTAAATTTAACTAAACTGAAAAAACTTGATTTTAATACGTCTTGTAATTAAAAAGGCTGTTTTAACTTGGTGTAAAAAAATATGAAATTAAAATAGAGGTAAAAGGATATTAAAATATTTTCCGTTAAGGAAAAAGGAATGCTTATCTATTACGTTTTGTAAGAACTATAAGTAACTTTCTTTTATTTCTCATGTAAAATCGTGATTAAAATTAAATTTTTGCTTATGAAATAATTTCTTTGGTTATTACAAGCACCAAAATTTAAAAAAATAAATAAATAAATAACTTGAAATAAGTTACATTTGGAAGAAATATTTATATTAAAAATACTTTTTGGAGAGCAACTACTGATTTCTTATTATTTTTACTTATTTTAATATCTTAAACTACATTAAAAAAACTCAATAAACATTTCAATAATAATTATAGTAACAATAATTTCTTATGTCACTTTACTTTAATTTGAAAAAATTACAAAAATATATGTGTATTATTTTACGAGGAGAAACAATTCTAGTAAAATTACGTACTGTATAGTAATAACATTTCTGATAAAGGAAGTAAAAAAATAAATAAATAAAAACATAATTCTAGCTAATAAAACCAAAATATACGGCATTTGAACCTTTCATTTGGTTATTTTTCCGTTCATGTGGCAAGGGTTTACAGGAAATTCAAGTTTTTAAAATTATAGTTCTTATTACCACAGATTCATTAAAGTATACAGAACTGAAAAGTAAATTTAACCGAATATATGGCTTTTATGTCATGTTCAAAGGTATCATGAAAAAAGTACCAAATTTTACAACGTTTTATAAATTTTAATAACAAATTATAAAACCATATTTTATTGTTAGTTTTACTAAAATCATCACCAAAGCACTGCGGTAAAAGTAGTTAGGAATTTGGGTGTTTCAATGGATCCTTAAACCCGGTAAATTTAATCATATTTTGGTAGTTTTGACCATGAATTTTTTCGCAGCGTGTGAAAACAAATATATTATTTTTGAATAATTTTTTTTTTAAATTTGTAGTAGCGATTTTTTTTTATCATCATTATTGCTATTTTTCTTTAAAAATAATACTCTCTTAAAATGCTTCCATTAATATAATGCAGCAACCTTAATAAAATGTTATTGTTTGAAACATCTTTCCCTTAAATTTGAACTACATTGCGACATTATCGAGTAATCAGTTTTTAAAATTTCATTAAAATGGTTTAATTTAGTTCCGTATTGCATCAAATCAGAACTATATTATGGTTTAAAACAATCCAAAATATAATGCAGCAAAATATAATATAATACAGCAACCTTAATAAAATGTTATTGTTTGAAACATCTTTCCCTTAAATTTGAACTATATGGCCACATTATCGAGTAATCAGTTTTTAAAATTTCATTAAAATGGTTCAATTTAGTTCCGTATTGCATCAAATCAGAACTATATTATGATTTAAAACAATCCAAAATTTCAAATAGTGCAAAGTGATTAATAACTTAATGTAACGCTAAGATATACATGCCTTGAAACATCTTAACAACCAGCAAAGAATATTTAATCTTGAAGTAATCAAACATTACTAAAATACCGAGTTTCAAGTATTGGTCTCATTCTGCAAGGCTTATTTTTCAGCAAAGACCCTCAAAGTCACTGCAGCAGGACTTGCAATTATTTCTCCCACTTGGGCACAATTCCAAGATTATCTCTTAAGCAGCGACCAGGAATGTCAAATGTGGCGAAAGAGAATCGAAAAGCTGATCTTTTGCGACCCCCGAAGGGAAGAGGAATGCAAACCGAAAAGAATTTTAATGAAATTTTTGGTCTGAATCAGTTTCCATAGACCTCATGAAATAGTTAAAACGTCAGTCACCAAAGCATTCAGCGACCTATTCTCATTAACATTTGTTATAAATCCTCTTAATTTTCGATAGTAAGTTTTCTCTTATTCTGTTATCCACTTAGTTCATGAATAATGGTTCTTTGTCTGATTCATAAATATACAGAGACTTAAATCTCTTCAGCTTTAAAGGTTTTCTGAAGGCTTTATACAAGAAAGCAAAATTTTGATTGCAATAAAGAATGGAATATAACGTTCTATATTTAAAAATGGAGGTTATTTAATGATATACAAGTTATAAAGATGAACAAATTTAATGTATAAAAAATAAAGGTGTTCCTTATTGACTACTATTAATAAGTAATTTTTCGATGCTTCTCATAGCTGTCGTCAAAAAAGTATGCGCAATACATTTTAGTATCGGGTATTTGTGTAACTTTTAGTATCGTGTATAGTGTATTGCTAGTTAATATTTAAGCGAAGTAAAAAAGCTATTAAAATCTAACAAATCAATACAGGGAAAGTCGAGACTAAAAAGTCGCAATTTGTTGGATTGCTAAAAAGCAACGAGGAGTTGATATTTTCTGTAGTAAGTCTCTTTTCTTACTTTCTTATCCTCTTAGTTCATGAATAATGGCTCTTTGTCTGATTCATAAGCAAACGGAGACTTGAATCTTTTCAACTTTGAAAGTTTTCTGAAGGCTTTGTAGAAAATAAACTTTTGATCGCAATAACACATGAAATATTACGCTCTATATTTAAAAATGGAGGTTATTTAATAATATAAAAAATTACAAAGGTGAACAAATTTAATGTTTACAAAATTATCGTGTTCCTCATAGATCACTATTAAAAAGTATTTATTGGATGCTTTACAAAGCTGGTATAAAAAAAATTATGCGTAAAACATTTTAGTATCGTGTATAGTGTATCGCAAATATATATTTAAGAGAGGGATAAAATCGCTATAGAAAAAGTCGGACTTTGTTGGATTGCTGAAAAACGCAACAAGAAGTTGATATTTTCGATAGTAAGTTTTCTCTTATTCTTTTATCCAGTTAGTTCATGAATAATGGCTCTTTTACCTGATTCGTAAATTGTCATAGTCAATGATATACACTAAGAAGTAAAAAATATTTCATTGTAAAATTTAATATCACTTTGCTGCTGCCATTAGCACGTTCCGTAATTCTAATTGTTTTTATTTAATAAATGAGGAATGAACCCTCTCCCCGGAGGCTTTGTCGGGTCTCTCGGCCAACTGTGCTGGAACGAACCTGCACCTCTCTCCTGGGGGCCTGTGATGGCGACGAGTTTATAAAATTTTTCCGTATACTCTTTTTTAAGGATGAGGCTGTGAACATTAACTTGTCTGATTCATAAACAATCAGATTTAAATCTCTTTAAATTTAAAGGTTTTCTGAAGTCTTTGCAAAAAGCGAAATTTTGATTACAAATAAAGCATGAAAATGTAGGTTATTTCAGTATAATTTTATTGTACAATAATACAATATACTAGGAAGTACACATTTCTAAAAATTGCAGAAAAATTTAATGTGTCGTACAGAAAGAAAACGAAACCTTGCAATGGTAACGAATGCCTAATTTATAAGATCTGGGAAGCCTTTAGCCGGATAGACCTCGTAAATTTTTCAATTTATGTTTTTACCCCTTTAAAACTGTCTTCTAGAATTCTGAATTAGCAAAAAATTAAAATAATTATCAACTTATATTACTCGTTTATTGGCTCATAAATCCAAATAACGAAGCAGTTAAATTACCACTTTATTTTTGTTTGAAAAAAGGTCGGTAGGTAATATTTGGGCACAGTTGAAAAAATATTGCATTTATTTTAAATATCATAAATTCACTAATAACAACAACAAGTTAATGTGTATTTTTTGTTACTAAATTCTTTTTAAAAGCAATTAATAGTTTGCCAGTTATAAAAATTATTCTGAAAAAAAGAAGGTAATTTTCTTCAGACTGAATAATGCGGGAAAATTTACTACATTTATGAATTTTAATAATGATTTAATAAATGATTTTAATTAATACGAAAAATACTACAAGTGAAAGAGTATGAGCATTTTTTTTACAATAACCATAAATCATGTGGTAAAACAAAGCTGGATTTCGAAATAGCTTTTCCAATTTCACGTACTTTAGTATTAAATTTATTTAATTTTAATTGTGAGACTATTGAAAAATAGAAAATTTAAAATGTATGTAATGTAGGCAAAATGATTTATTAAGCAATATATGATTTATTAAACACTCCTATACATTCTATCTAAACATGATTTATTAGGCAATTGTTTAATATTTTCCCCTTTTTCCTTATTTCTTTATTCGAACAAAAAAATTCGCATTAAATTATTTCTTTTTAAAAAATGAATAACAATTTCCAAACTAATGAAATTATTTATTTGTAAAGACATCTCAAATTGATTCCTCATTTAAAAGAAACCGGAAATACGAAAATAAAATTCAAAGTACAGTAAATAAATTAAATAAATTTATTAAACATAACTAAATGATTGAGATGCTTTTAGTTGACTGATTAAGAAAATTTTAAATGGTTGGAAAAGTTTAATTATTATTTAATGCAGAAAATGTTACATAAACTTTTTTTATAATACTAAACATAATTCTTACCAGTGTTATTGATTTATGAGGTAATAATAGTTACTTAAGAATATAATAGAACTTAATATTACAAATTATATTAATAGATCTAAAAAAAAAATAGTTTATGTGTGTCAAACAGCTAATGATGAACGTATTAAGAAAATGCATAGAGTTTTTTAGATACAATATTCATTCTAGGAGAATTTTAGATAACGGAATTTTAGATAAAAATAACGGCTTCTTTTTAACTAACATCAAATATCAAGGACGCTTAGTCTTAATGCATTTAATAGCAAATGCTTTTTTATTATATAATTTTTAGTATTTTTAACAAATTTAAACGTAATCGCATTAAGAAACAAAAATATTAAATTTCTTTTCATTTAAAATTATTTAAATTAAAAAATATGAAATGATTATTTTAATTTTCAACTTTAAATATTTCATATAAAGTAAATTTTGTTTATCAAGTATCGTTTCGAAATACGTAAATATTAAAGAATAGTTTAACAAATATATATGCATATTCTTATTGTTTCAAATTTCAAAATTTACAATAAAAACTGCAATGAAATACGTGTTATCATAATTAAATAATATTTTTTTTATAAAAAAAAAATTCCCATTAAGATTTAATTATCAATAATATTTTTAGCAACTTTAAATCTTTTCAGAGCAAAATTCAAAATAAAAAACTTAAAGAAAATTTTTTTTTTAATTTTTGTTTAGAAGTCTCTCTCTTTCTTATTTAAAAAAAAAGTAAAAAATATTCTACTTTACTCTTACGCGTGAGAAAAAAGTAAAAGCAGAATCTCTCGAGCACTCGTAAACATTTTTACACACCATAAAATTTTACTGCTGTAATTATTATCGCACACTCATTTAAATTCTAATCAGCCTGTTTATCTGACTGATTATATTTTATTCTTTTCGTCAGTTGAAGGTGAATATTTCTTCACGGATATCATTTTCATTGCAATGATCTGGAGTGCAGAGAATAATAATTAGCTTATAAACGAAATGTAGAGGAAGAATATATTTTCTTTATTTTCTTTTGTCTGTTTTAGATGATAAATCTCAATACATGATCAGATAGAAATTAATTCATTCACAAAAGCAGCTGGGCAACAAGTCATTAATATCCCTTAATCTGCATATAGGATGTTAAAGGGTTACTTACAATGCTTATTTAACCACTGAACCCGAATAGTTTAGATAAATGCTTTAAATGAATGGTCAGTCGTTGAGGTTGTACGTTATCTCATTTAATTTGCATAAAAGTAAGATACTGCTGCTAATAATAAGTACCACATATTATCCTTGTTATATTACTCTTGTTGTTATACTTTTTTCTCCACACATTTTTTCACTGAGAAAAAAATAATGTGGTCTAACTACTAGAATATGGTAAAATTTACTGTTTTTCTGACTCTATGGGAAATCATCACCAAAATGCTCGGTAATTTTTTCCGAAGAACTTTGGTGATGATTGTGGTAAAATTAACAATATAATATATGGTTTTATTATACGTGATAAAATTTGGTAAATGAGTTATAATTTGGGAATTTTATTGCAATGTATAAAAACTATTTATTTAGTAAAATTTAATTTTTAGTTTAGAATGTTTTTGTGTGGTGATAAGAACTATAAATTTTAAAACCAAAATGAACCTGGTAAACCTTTACCATAGAAACAGAAAAATTACTAATTTTGAAATCATAAAATTAATAATTTTAATGTTATTAACCAGAATTATTATTTACCAAAAATGCCGGTACGTACAGTACGGTTATTCTACCAGATTTTTTTTTTTCTCCGTGGACAAACTTTTATTTTTTATAATTATGTTGGAGAAAAAACATAACAAAATAATAATTAAACTTATGCATGTTACGCAACTACTGTAACAGAAAGAAAAATAATAATTTTTTTTCTTCGGATTTTACAATTCTCAGCATAATAATGCTATGGAGCGCAATGAAAGTCCATGTGTTTAGGTAATAACTGTTTAAAGTTGAAAAGTAAATATGTAAGTAAAATAATGAAATAAGAAATTCTTAATTATGCTATCTATCTATTTATCTCTTTTTTAATATTATTTTCACACATATTATTTTTCCTCATAAAACAAGCAACACACTAGCATTTTGCAAACTGTAATTTTGACTGCTAAATATCATTATTTATAATTCAACATTAAAATGTTTTATGACAAATAAAATTTTAATGAAAATATATTTTTAATCATGGACCCTAAAATAACAATGAGTTATTGGTGCGTTGATTGGTAAAATATCCTTTTTCTACAAAAGATTGTTTAAAAAATATATACATTTTAATACAAAACTATATTATTAAAAACTATATTATAACAAAATTAGATTATTTTAGTACAAAAATATATAAATTTTTGTACAATATATATTTGGTAGTTTTTTTTATCCATACATAATAGTTTTAATGTTCATTTAAAAGCATTTTAGATATTAAAATAAAATGAAAATAATTTTATAAATTTTGTTAGAATAAACTAGAGTCTTAACTACATAGAACTTCACGCTTTTTAATTTATATCGTAAACGGCAAATAATGTCGAGCAAAAAGCGGAAATAATAAAACTCTCACACACTTATATGCAGTAATTTATCAATAATATTTAAATTAATTGATATAAATTATTATCTAAAATATAAGCATTGTAATATATCTTAAATCTTTTTATAATTGAAAAACTGTATGAAATTTTTGCTTTTTTTCCCTACATAGATGAAACTTGATAATTATAAATTACAGTAATTTGTGAATATATCAAAGAAAATCTTTATATTCACCACTTATTTGAATGACGGGATGGTGCAGTGGTTAGAGCTCTTGCTTGTAACGGAGGCTCCCGCTTACGAATTCTGTTGATAGAATGAGAACCCATTCAGTTATTCTTCTTTTATTTTATGTCGTATTTTTTAATCCATTGCATTAGAGGTAATATTTAGTATTAGGCATAATACTGTAGATAAAATTGGGGTCCAAAAACAGATGAAATGGAAGCTGCTTCAATTTGACGGATATGCTCGATTGGTTCAAATCAGGGGAAACAGTTTTGTTAAAATCAAAGAAAAACAGAAAATTTCGTAAATTTTAAGCATCAATTTTTTACGGTGTGATAGAAAGCGAAAGAGTGAACATCAAAAAACTCTTTTCGATCTAAAAATAAACATAAGTAAAAACAATGAAATAGAAGAAAAATTTGTTAATTAATTTCACTTATAAAGTTATCGAAAATAAATTTGAAGAAGCTCCAACTTTAGAGAGGGTTTCAAAAATGTAACAAAATCATAAGTTTGCTACATTTTCAATTGTCTAAAGAAGCTATAATAAGTAGCAGATATACTTTCATTTAATTCCTAAAAATAAACATGTAAATTAATGTCCAAACTATAATGTAAGTTACTGTTCAAGTTTGTACACTTCTATAATTTTTCAAAATATTATTTCAAAAGCATTTTCGAAAACATGAAATATTTTGTGTTGTGATCTGCGTATGTAAATTAGTGTTCAAATGATAAAGATATAAATTAGTAAACCAATATTATTTTTTAAAAATGTATATGTTCACAATACCAACACAGAAGTACTTTCGGAAGCAATCAATTTATTAGCGAAACAATAATGGAACGTTTTGTGTTGTGTGCTAACAGTAAATTAATGTTTAAACGATAAAACATATAAATTAGTAAACCATAATTACTTTTTAAAAATACATATGCTCACGATACCAACACACAAGTACTTTTGGAAGTACTCAATTCATTTGCGAAACATTACTAGAACGTTTTGTGTTGTATGCTATAACTAAGTTAATGTTCAAATAATAAAACATATAAATTGGTGAACTATAATTATTTTTTAAAAAATATTTTTTCGCGATACTAACACAGAAGTACTTTTGGAAGTACTCAATTTACTTGCGAAACATTAATGGAACGTTTTGTGTTGAGTGCTATCAGTAAGTTAATGTTCAAATGATAACACATACAAATTAGCGAACCACAACTATTTTTAAAGAAATATTTTTTCATGATACCAACACAGAAGTACTTTCGGAAGTACTCAATTTATTTGCGAAACATTGATGGAACGTTTTGTGCTGCATGCTATCAGTAAGTTAATGTTCAAATGATTAAACATATAAATTAGTAAACCACAATTACTTTTTAAAAATATATTTTCATGATACCAACACTGAAGTACTTTCGGAAGCACTCAATTTATTTGCGAAACTTTAATGAAACGTTTTGTGTTGTGTGCAATCAGTAAGTTAAAGTTCAAATGATAAAACATATAAATTAGTAAACTACAATAATTTTTCAAAATCCATTAACACCATGGCAGAAGTATTTTCAAAGGCATGTAATGTATTTATGAAGCATGAATAGAGCATTGCATATTCTGTACTGTCTGTGTAAGTTAATGTTCAAAAAGTAAAACATATAACAATTTCTCAAAATATGACGATTTATGTTGTATAAAAAGCGTGACTAACGAAACGTTCAAAAATTTCGGCACAAAAATTATCAATTATATTTAATTGTATTGATATAAATCATTATCTAAAACAACATCATTGATCTTTTTATCATTGCAAAACATACTAAATCTTTTGACATATTTTTTCTCTCATAAATGAACTTAGTAATTATCATTCACTGATAACAATTTATCAATACGTCAAATAAAATCCTTATTCACCACTTATTTGTTATGCAATAAAAAAAAAACTCTCAATCAATGCGTGATCTTTTAATCTTGAAAGATTCAGTTTTCATGCAATGATAAGTGTCAAAGAAGCTGTTAAACAGGATGGCAAGATGGCTCCGCCTTATAAAAGTAGGCGCGACTTCATAAGGAAAGCCTCGCTCTTATTGGATGAAAGCATCCTAGAAGACCCCGCCTACTTTATCTTAATGGCATCTCTTTCAAAGATTCAATTTTCCTTGCCAAAGCCATTTTGCTTTGATTTAGGAATGGCAGTTTCCATGGATACCTAATAAATCAAAAAACATCAGCTGTAAACAAATTGAAATTTCATTCTTAAAAAGACTTGATTTATGTTTTTTTTTAAAAAAAGAAGCGGTTACAAAAGATTAATATCATTCGCTGTTTTACATATCAAATAGAGAATAAAATTCATTATAGGATTATAATATTTTACTATTTACACAAAACATTTTGAACTAAGTTTGCAAAGATGTGAAATCACCAATTGGTTATTTCATTGTTATAAACTGTTTTTGATTAAAAATAGCTGTATTCAACAAAAATAAAAATTTGTAAATAAATAAAAAAAATATTTAAGCATGGCTTCATTTAATACACGAACACAGAAATGCTACATATACATTTAAAAGTAATTAGGAAAAGCTCTAAATAATTATGATAAAAATAATGCTTTTGTTACAGATAAACAGACATTTCCTTGTTTTAATATAAAATACATGGATATTTTATTATAAAAATATTGCATTTTTTTTAATGAGAATACAGAAACATTTTCTTTTTACATATAAAATTTCACGAATGCCACATTTTAATAAAAGTACAATATTTAGCTTTAAGTTTCTTGTAAAACAATATAATTTTTACCAGATTTGTAGTAAATATTATAACTAATGTAATGTCATTGTAACTCTTACTTGTCCAATAAAATCTGACGACCCGCAGTACTTGATATATATATTAATAAAAGAATAAATGGTAGAATAGACTTGTTGTGACCCTGAAGTATATTAATTTATGAACTAAATAGTGCATTGAAACAAAATTTTTATAGCTTAAATAAACTTACATGTTGCACATTAAATCTGAAATTATCCAACTTTCAAAATTGGGTTAGCATTACTATTTCAAAATTTAACTTAAATGTTTAAAATTGCTTTCAATATCTTTTCCTCTATAAATAAAACAATTCTAATTCTTTATGTATTATATTATTTATGTACTATATTTTTATTTTAATGGTAAATCACTTTTATTTTGCGATATTTTTCTAAAAGCTAATTTTTTGCTGATTTAATTTGGCATAAAAAATTTGCAAGTTCCGTTAAACTTTTGAATATACATTTATTTGTAATAAAATTAATATATATTTCACTTATTGTTTTATCATTATGATATTTAACTAAAAACGCTTTAAATAAAACCTACGTACATAGTTACGGAATGTAGATTATAAGTTGCATTTTTAAATGTACATATTATGAGATGTTATTCTCCACAAAATTTGTCAGTGTTTTCTCTGAAACTAAAACTTGAATTTTTGTTATTTTGAAATAATGGCAAGCGATAACCACATCAATACTAGTGGAATTGAAGAGTCATAAAATTAATGGGATAAAATTAGATGAATTATCGTGCTTATATTTTGTGGATGCTGGTTAAAACGATCAATTTAAAGAAATAAGACGTATTTATAACATTCATTTGATTCATTAATAATTGTATATATAATAATATTTTATAAAATTAAAAACTTTTTATTACGTCAATAAACCCTTTTGATTCATATGCAGTATTAGTATGCCTTCATCAGACAATTTATTGAGTATATGACAAATTTTTAACATATTTGATAAAACTGCAAGCATTTTATTGTACTAACCATGGCGTACTACTATTTGAAACTTCGTACTCAAATGGTAGTACACCATGATGCTAACAAACCATTTTGGACCGTGTGCATTGTATGAGGAAATGATTGAACACAAAGTAAAAAATTCTGGTAAAATTATTTTACCGTACGGTACATGTTTGGATAAAAAAAAACAAAAAAAAAAACATAATTTTGGTTAATAAAATTGAAATATACGGTGTTGAAACTAATTATTTAGTAATTTCTCCGTTTATGCGGAATCAGTTTACCGGAAACTCTGAATTTGAAGACTATATTTCAAAAATTTAAATTTATAATTTAATATAATATTTATCTCTTTCAAGATTTTTTTCCTTAATCATTAATAATTTAACTAATAAAAGTTTTAAAATATTTGATTTTAATATTTCACCAATTTTTAAACCATACATAAATTGATTTTTTTTTAAAAATAAAACTTAGTTTATGCAAGATATATTTTATAATAGTATTAATTGCTGAGCAATTTTAATCGCATCAGGTTTTTTCGTAGAATCTTCCAGTAAAATTCACCTACATGTATTTTGTGAAATTTTTTTATTGTCATATTTTAAGTATCAAGCAAGACTTTGATATAAAACAAACTAAAAAATATACTTGAAAAAATTTGATGTATTATTAAAAGCAAAAATATGGTTAGTTGTCAATACTCCATTTTCCATCCATGTCGTAGTTGGAACAGTTTTATTAAAGGCTTTTCCTTTGTACGATCTTTCAGCAATTAATGCGTTTCTATTTCAGCAACAATGAGCACAATCTTTCAGAATATTCGTAGAATCTTTTAGTAAAATTCATCTACATGTATTTTGTGAAATTATTTTATTATATTTTAAGTATCAATTAAATGCTTCCATATAAAAGAAACTAAGAAATATATTTGAAATAATTTGATGTATTACTTTAAAGCAAAAAATGATTTGTTGTCAATACTCCATTTTCCATCCATGTCGTAGTTGGAACAGTTTTATTAAAGGCTTTTCCTTTGTACGATCTTTCAGCAATTAATGCGTTTCAATTTCAGTAACAATGTGTGCAATCTTTCAGAATATTTGTAAAATCTTTTAGTAAAATTCATCGACACATATTTTGCGAAAATATTTTATTATATTTTCAGTATCAATTAAATGCTTCGATATAGAAGAAATTAAGAAATATATTAGAAATAATTTGATGTACTACTTAAAAGCAAAAAATTGTTAGTTGTCAATACTCCATTTTCCATCCATGTCGTAGTTGGAATAGTTTTATTAAAGGCTTTTCCTTTGTACGATCTTTCAGCAATTAATACGTTTCAATTTCAGTAATAATGTGTGCAATCTTTCAGAATATTCGTAGAATCTTTTAGTAAAATTCATCCACATGTATTTTGCGAAATTAAACTGCTGTTTGTAGAAAATGCAACACCATGAAAGAATCATCAGAATCAAATGAAATTTAATGCAGAAACGACTTGTACTGATACAAATAAATGATGAAATTTTCAAAACAAAAGAAACAAATTAAGCGTCCGAAATCAGTATTTGGTGCAGCCACCACGCGCTGCAATAAGTGCTGCTATACGACGTGGCATGGAGTCAAACAGATGTTGAATATCTGCTTGAGGAAGAGAATTCCATATCGCTTGTATGCGCAACCAAAGTTCGTCTTTGGAAACTGCAGGACGCGGATCACGAGTGAGACGCCGACCAACCATATCCCACACGTGCTCAATAGGCGACATATCCGGCGAATAAGCAGGCCAAGGAAGAAGTTGCATGCGTTGTGCTGAACAGAAGTCTCTAACAGTCCGCGCAACATGTGGGCG
>NC_092205.1:80228830-80341399 GCF_043381705.1 Parasteatoda tepidariorum | reverse complement strand
GTTGTCAATACTCCATTTTCCATCCATGTCGTAGTTGGAACAATTTTATTAAAGGCTTTTCCTTTGTACGATCTTTCAGCAATTAATGCGTTTCTATTTCAGCAACAATGAGTACAATCTTTCAGAATATTCGTAGAATCTTTTAGTAAAATTCATCTACATGTATTTTGTGAAATTATTTTATTATATTTTAAGTATCAATTAAATGCTTCCATATAAAAGAAACTAAGAAATATATTTGAAATAATTTGATGTATTACTTTAAAGCAAAAATTGATTTGTTGTCAATACTCCATTTTCCATCCATGTCGTAGTTGGAACAATTTTATTAAAGGCTTTTCCTTTGTACGATCTTTCAGCAATTAATGCGTTTCTATTTCAGCAACAATGAGTACAATCTTTCAGAATATTCGTAGAATCTTTTAGTAAAATTCATCTACATGTATTTTGTGAAATTATTTTATTATATTTTAAGTATCAATTAAATGCTTCCATATAAAAGAAACTAAGAAATATATTTGAAATAATTTGATGTATTACTTTAAAGCAAAAATTGATTTGTTGTCAATACTCCATTTTCCATCCATGTCGTAGTTGGAACAGTTTTATTAAAGGCTTTTCCTTTGTACGATCTTTCAGCAAGTAATGCGTTTCAATTTCAGTAACAATGAGTACAATCTTTCAGAATATTAGTAGAATCTTTTAGTAAAATTCATCTACATGTATTTTGCGAAAATATTTTATTATAGTTTAAGTATCAATTAAATGCTTCCATATAAAAAAAAACTAAGAAATATATTTGAAATAATTTGATGTATTACTTAAAAGCAAAAAATTGTTAGTTGTCAATACTCCATTTTCCCTCCATGTCGTAGTTGGAACAGTTTTATTAAAGGCTTTTCTTTTGAAAATCAATTGCAGTTCGTTTCATATTTCGAGCATTCAAGGAAATAGAAATGTGTAGAAATAGAATGAGGTTCAATTAATTTTTACATTTTCTCAACACAATGTAAATCTAATTTGATCTATACGATTGTTGACAACATGACAGTCTAATCCATCAAACACAATAAAACTGTCATTTCATTTTACTTTCGTTATATTGCAAAAAGTCACCAATGAAAGGAAATAGTTTCAAATTTTAACATTATTGTGTTATAGTAATTGCTGCATTAAAAATAATGTGTTGTGGGGTAAATGACAAAATGAAATTGAAAGAAGTATATTGAATGCATTTATGGTAAATGCATGAAAAATATGTTGGAGTATTGTTTTCGTCCGATAGTAATAAAAAAAAATACATGTTTACATATTTAGTGATCGCTGATCGCTTAAAGTTTGACACATAAAGTGAAAGTTTTGTCAATTATATCATCACATTTTCATCATTAAATTAATCGCTTTTTAGAAAAGGTTATAAATTATGCAAACAAAATCTTCTAACGATATTTTCGTTGCGGTTTTACGACACTTTTAACTTTAAATTGTTGAATATTAGAACTGGTTTGTATTTAAAAGAACGTATGTTTAAAATTTTTGATTTGTAAATGAAGTTTGGAATTAAATGGAAACTTGAAATAAAATATTGTTAATTAATAATTGGTTCTAGCCAAGTGGGTTAACTCAGCAATCAGCGAAAAATCATCGAAATATGCTTTTTTATGAATGCATTTTAAAAATTTTACCAGCTGAAAATAGCATAAAAGTTTTTTAAAAAAATCATGCACACTAATTTAATGTTTAATATGGATAATTTGATACTATTACATCAGATTAGAAGTTGCGGTAATAATTAATGTAAACGAATGATTCAAACCTTGTGAAACTTTTTTTAAAAAACAAATTAAGAGTATCAAGATCTAAGGATTTTGCCCGTATGGTTTTGTTAAATTAAGTATAAATATCATCCCTTTCTAAACTCTTGACTCTTTTTAGTTGAAATCTACGGTTCTTTGCTTAGCATATAAGGCTTTTCGTATCCTTTGCAGATTTATAGATATAAAAGTTAATGAATTATGATAAATATTTTAATAACTTATTATTGAACTGCGCAAATTGAACATTAACTTTAATTATTAAAAGCATTATTATAATGGAAACTATTTTAATATTTTTTCAGTGAATATTTTTTGGAATTGAAATGAAAAGACGAAAAATAAAATAAGTATTCAGAAATTAAAAATTTGATTACATCAAATGAAAAAAAATCTTTAAAATATTTAAAACTAAATGCGAAAAAGAAAGGAAAAGAGATGCACAAAAAAGTAATAAACAGATAAAAATATGATTACAAGAACCCATTAGCTTTTATCGTTGTAATAATTTAAAAAAAGTGTTAGTAGGTAAATGGTAAGTAGGTAGTGAAGCAAACTTTTCATTTAAGTAAGAATATCATCATATAACCCTTCATTATACAGTAGTTGCGTATTTTAAAAAGATATAATGAATGTTTACTATCCTTTTTAGAAAAATATATTGGGAAATTATACTATAAATAAAATGTTTAATGGTTAAAATGGAATAAAATCTATAGTTTCATTTCCTTTGTTGTGTTTGTAACACAAAAACATAAATAATTTATGAAAAAAATTCTGATTGATGTCAAACAATTCAAAGAAAAAACAATGAAGTATTATGTTAAAATTTTTATTTATTCATTTTTTCATAAGCAATTTCACAAGTTTTATGGGAAATATATGTTTTTTAAATAACTGTGTACCCTTTTCTGCATATTTTTAAAATTATCATGATTAAAACTGTAAAAAGAACTTTTTTTTTTATAGAAATAAACTGATTTTCCGATAAACATTAAAATACTACGCAGTAAAATTTTTTATTTAATAAATTCCTATTGCAATTTTTTAAAAGTTTTTTTTATTGTTTTCTCAGTATAAATCTTAAATTAAAACTATTATGTTAACTTTCAAAAAAAGTTATGCGTATTAAAAACAAATTATTTCAAGGAAAGTTGTTATGCATGCTTCTTAGAATTAAGTTTTTAATAATTTCGTCACCGATACTCTATGGATAAAAAAATAATAATAAATTAAGGGTCAGTTTTTGCGTTTAATTAGCCAAAAACAGCTTCTCATGCAAAAAAAAAAAATTTTTTTTTCATTGTGAAAAAGAGTATGGTCAAAACTACCAGAATTTGTATCGTGTATAGTGTATCGTTTCTGACTCTATGGAAACACCAAAAAGCACTGTAATTTTTATTGAAGCTCTTTGGTAGTGATTTTGGTGAAACTAACAATAAAATATTGCTTATTATAATGCATCAAAATTTAGTAACTGTGGTAAAATTTGGTTATTTTACCGTGATACCTTATGGGATGGCATAAAAACCATTTATTCAGTTTAATTTACTTTTCAGTTTTGTATTTGTTACTAAATGTGTGGTAATAAAAACTATAATTTTCAAAACCGGAATTTCCGGTAAACCTTTACCATATAAGAGGAAAAATTACCAAATGAATAGTTAGTGAAATAGAATTAGATTTTTATTTTTTTTCTTTAAATCAGAAATTCCTTTGCCATATAGTACGGTGACTTTATCAGAACTTTTTTCTATGTGACTGAGAAAAAATATTTTTTTTAAATTTTGCATCATACTTATTTTTACTTAAAATGTTTTCATAAGTATTAAATCCCTTTTATATAAAACTTGCAAAAAACTCGTGAAAGCATTTTTATTAAAACTCAATAGATTTGTAAGATTTATTTATTTTTTAGAGCATGTGCAATACTTTACATTTTTTTCTGCTTTTTGAAATTAAAGCTCTTTTGGATTTATCGGAATTTCGAATTATTTTCGAAACGCAGATATATTAAAAAATAAAATATGAAATATTCCTCAACCTATAAAACTTACTTCAAAAAAGTTATTTTTCATTAATATGAACTATTTTACTCATTGTTCAAAATGGGCACAAATTTAAAGGTGATATGATACACAACCTATTGCTTATGATTATTTACAGACAAATACAATAGAGGGATAGCCTATTCTGCTCATCTGAAAGCCACATAAGAAACAATTTCACAGATTAACTCCTACTTTAGAATTCTCCACCTCTCCAGGAAGTTCCTGGTTTTATCTAAAGACACTCCACCTTTTATATCATTAGAAACCACAAAATTAACGTCTAGTATAGCAAAAATATAAAGCCCCACCAAAAGAAAGTTCCATAGAAAGTCTCTCATAATAAACGTAGGAATTATAATCTAAAAAGGAAGAGAGAAAGAAAAAAAAAAAGATCAAACTTCAATCAAAACCGCTGATTATAGTCAGCAAAGTGATGGGGCTGCAACAACCACCATTATTTTGACACCTAAAAGTGCTGCGGGTGACTTTTGAGCCATTAAAGCTTGAAGCGCACGACTTATACACCTCTAATTATGAACAAACGGTTTGAAGATCAACACAATAAGAGAGATTTGGAAAAAGAATCGTCATCCGCTCTTAAGTCTTGTCGTTCTGTTTAATATGGACAACAAAAGTCCTGTTGAGCCAGCCCCTGTTATTACCAGCTTTTGCAGCTGGCAGAATCTGCCGATGATGGATTTGAGAATGATGAAACAGAACGACAAATAATCGGAGTCATCATTTCCCTAGTAGAGATTGATAAAAAGGCTGTCTATTGAGAAAGTTAAACAAGTTTTTTTGTTGGTACTTAATAAGTGTTTTGAATTGCATGTGCATTTGGAAAGTTCGATGGAAGGTCAACTTAAGTAATGCCTTCGGATACAGCATTCACATGAATCATTAGTCTTAGTACAGTTACTTAGGCAAAATTTGCCAGAGAACTTCACAAAACCAACTAAAACTTTTTTTTTAAAATTTAAAGTTACAAATTTCGAAAGTTGGGTTATAAAATGATAAAATATGACGACAAATAATCGGAGTCATCATTTCCTTAGTCGTCATTCCTTAGTTAAAAAGGCCGTCTATTGAGAAAGTTAAACAAGTTTTTTATTGGTACTTAATAAGTGCTTTGAATTGCATGTGCATTTGGAATAAGTGCTTTGAATTGCATGTTAGATGAAAGGTTGACTAAAGTAATTCCTTCGGATACTGCGAAATCATTCACATGAATCATTAATCTTAGCACATTTACTTAGGCGAAATTTGCAAGAAAACATCATAAAGACTTTTTCTACTAAGAACTACTACGACTTTTTTTAAAAAATTTAAAGTTACAAGTTTTGAAAGAAGGGTTATAAAATGATAAAATATGACGACAAATAATCGGAGTGATCATTTTCATCGTAGGGATTGATAAAAAGGCTGTCAGTTGAGAAAGATTAACTGTAGTTTTTGTCGATACGAAATGAGTGCTTTGACTGGTATGTGTATTAGCACATTTGTCGAATTTTACTTAAGCAACATTTGCAAGAGAGCTTCAAGAAAGTAACTAAGACTTTCTTTAAAATTTATAGATGTATGATTCAAATTTCGGATTATAAACTGATACAACAAGACGACAAACAATCGGAGTCATAATTTCATGGTAAAATTGATAAAAATGCTGTCTATTAAGAAGGAGGAAAGGCAGTTTTTGTAGGTACTAAAAGAGACTTTTGAATCGCATATGCATGTGGAAAGTTCGATGGAAAAACAAAAGTAATGCCTTTAGACATGGCAAGAGCATTTGAATGAATCATTAGTCTTAGCACATTTGCAGACTTTTACTTATGTTAAATTGTAGGCAACACTAACTACTTCACAACACTAACTAAATGTTTTTTTAAAAAAATATTTCAAGTTGAAAGTTCCGAAAGTTGGATCATAAAATGAGAAAACAAGTCGATACGTGATTAGAGTCATAATTTTCATAGTAAAAACTGATAAAAAGGCTGTCTATTAAGGAAGTTAAACTATAGTTTTTGTTGGTACTTAATGAGTGTTTTGAAACGTATGTGTATTTAAAAAGTTTGATTGAATGTCAATGAAAGTAATATCTTCGCACGCATAATAGCGTCACTCAATTTTTTTTTCAAAATTGTAAAATTTAAATGCAGTTCAATCTGCTAAGAAACTTCCAGAATCTAACTTAATATTTTTTTATTGAAGTTTAGCAATAAAAATTTTGAAAATAGAAACGTGGGATAGTAAAGTACGGGGAGAAGAATAATCTGGTAAAATTACCGTACACTATGGTCATGACATTTTTGATAATAAAAAAACACGCACGCTATTATCGTAATATCGTAATAAAACCAAAATGCAAGGTATTTATGCAATTTATTTGATAATTTTTCAGTTCATATGGTAATGATTTAACGAAAATTCTATTTTTCATACACATATTTTTCAAAACACATTCACCACACATTTCGGTAAAAGTACAAATAATTTAGTAAATTATAAAATACATTTAATTGAATGATTTTTATGCCATGCTCTAAGCTAAGCAAACATGATAAAACTACTATATTTTATCACATTCATTACCAAAATCATAACCAAATAATACCAAAAATATAATCATTACCAAAGCTGTCCAGTAAAAATTACCGTCCAAAAACCATGTTACCAAAAACCATGTTACCGGAAACACAGTAAATTTTACCATATTCCGCTAGCTATGATCTTTTTCTTTTCAGAGTAGAAAGTTTGATTGGTAAGGCCAACGACACTAATATCATGCTCATTAACGCAAATCATTAGTTCTTTAAAATTTGAATTTACGATACTAATTTTAAATTTTTTTTAATAACAACATTAAAATATTTGAGTTTAATTGACAAACCAAAGTTACATAGCTATATTTCACTTACTCTTAACTTGAATTTGATAACAGTAAATCACTTATCTATATCAGTTTACTGGGTATTAAAAACTGAATTAAATATACTAATCGAATGGTTCGTAAAATGTATCTGGTTAAACGTAAATTGAAGTCCATCAATATAAAGTGCAAATCGCAAGATAGATGCAACAATGGTTATTTTATGCAACGATGATCTATCTGAATTTTAAAGATTGCCCACAGGACATTCGATACCACACGTTTTAACTAAATTATATTAATATTACTACATCTAAACTGGATTAGTTACGAAATTATTTCTGATGATAATCAGATGTCTTCAGTGGCTCATTCTTCAAAAATAAATTAAAAAAGAGCTCGTGAGACTTCGAATTTGAACGTTTATCCAATTTAAAGTAAGAGTAAACACTCGGAAAAACTGTCATTTCAAAGTTTCATTTAAAAATAACTCAAAGTGCTGTTACAAACGTTTCTTTGTATTCTCATTTGGGTGTAAATGAGGGTAACAGATATTTTCAGCCCTCTTTTTTGTTCTTTTACTGATCAGCTGTTCAACAGAAGCTGCTTATCTTTTTCTCTAAAAAACTATGTTTTGAACTCCAAAGTAAACCAAAAAGTTTTGATAGGGAAAAAATATTTTTCTTGAATGCGCTACTTCTTAAATACTTGAAACTTTTTACGAGGTATTCAGAGCAAAATTTAATTTTGATTTTTTTCTTTGTATCTTTGCTATAATCTCCTAATGACATTTGTAAGCAGCTGTGTTTTTCTAAGAAGACACTAAGAATAAGAATAATTCAAATATTTTGTTCGTAAATGCTTTCATATGCATTAGTTGTTTGTAAGGATAAAAATGGGTCACATTTCAAATCTGTTAACATTTTACAAAAACAGCAACAAAACTTACAGCAACAGGAAACCTAACTACAGAAAAAAATGCGTCAAAATAATTTTTTGGAGGATGAGTGAGTACTATAAAGACTTCCATTAACTAATAAATAAACTCCTCTAATTGGAAAATTAAAATTCTCTTCAAAAAATTGGAACTCATTGATTCATTCACGAGCCAACTCACTAACTCACTCATGAGCCAAAACAGAGCCATTTTACCATATTCTGGTAGTTTTGACCACATTTGTTTTCTTAGTGAATAAATAACAAGCGTGTCATAGCGGTTATCTGTCTGCTGTCTAAACGTTAAATGAATTTATCTTTATTTGATATTAGCAAAAATAAAATTAAATAAACTAAAATAAAATAAAATAAAATAACGTGAGTCCTTTTGGATAAAAAAATAAAAAATCTATCATTAAAAAACTTATCTTAAAAACTAAAAACTGTCGTTATTAACTTTTTTCCAAGATATTATTAAGTTGAGTAATTTAATAATATTTTCCAGAAATTGCGTTAATAAATACTATTTTCCCTTTAGAATTTTCACATTACTTTATAAATTTTGAGTTTAAAATGTTCACATTTTTAAACAAATTTTACATTAAAAATTTTACTTTGTAAATCACTAAATAGACTAATTAATCTATCAGTTTCGTCAATTGACTAAATTAACTAATTCAATAATTATTTCACTAAATTATCAAATTAATTTAATAATTAAGTTTTAAATATTAAACTAATTCGATAATTTAGTGAATTACCTAAATTATTAAAATAGTTCTATAAATTAGTGAATTAACTAAATTAAATTAATTCGATAATTTAGTGAATTAATATTAAACTAATTCGATTATTTAGTGGATAAAGTTAATTCACTGAATTAATCGAAATAATTTAATTATTTTGTTAACTCTCTAATTTATCAAACTATTTTAATAATTGAGTTAATTCACTAAATTATCGAATTAGTTTAATAATTTAGTTAATTCACTAAACTATCGAATTAGTTTAATAATTTAGTTAATTCACTAAATTAACTAAATTATAGCAATCGTATTTTAAGCAAACTGGGTTAATTTTTCAATCTTATTCTAAATACTTTTTCTTTCTTTTACAGACTCCTCCAGAGACCACCTGAGTATGTTCAACAATCGTCAGCAACCAAAGAAGAAACGAAAATCTCGCACCGCCTTCACCAACCACCAGATCTTCGAACTGGAGAAGCGGTTCCTATACCAAAAATACCTATCACCAGCAGATAGGGACGAGATCGCGCAATCTCTTGGTCTGACCAACGCTCAGGTCATTACATGGTTCCAGAATCGACGAGCGAAGTTGAAACGTGACATGGAGGAACTGAAAAAAGACGTCGAACACGCAAAGGTGACTGGATCATCTAAACACATAATAGAGAACATTCACGACCTAAGGCTTCTAAAGAAATCCAAAGACGGTAAAATACTTTGTACTATGATGCCATGATAATAAGTTATTGGACAACCAGTGGACATAACGTGCATTAACTCCAAATGCACGCTTAGATACCTAATAAGCATCTGTACCAAATATGCATACTTCCCAAGAATAAATTCCTCAACAGTATACGTTTCGTGGAGGTAGCATTGATTTATGTTCCATCATTGTATTATTTCAGTTCCTAATTTTATTTGTAATGACTGAGAACGTTTTAGACCAAAGACTCAGCTAAAATATTTAAAACTACATAATTAAAGTTTTCTGCAATGTGATTTTTTGATGTATGTGTAGCTTGAATTCGATACAACATACACTGCTAGAAATTCTTCAGGTAAATTGATAAAATCACAATTTGTTTAATTGTTTTTTCACTATATTAGAAAAAACCCAGTAAAATAACGATAAATAAGATGGTATTCAGACTGTTAACTGTAAGAAAAACCCTTTATTAACTGCTTTTACCTAATACGGTTAAACAATAAGAATTTTATCGCACCAACTAGGCCCACCTAACGAAGTCACTTAGTTCCTTGCATCTTGAGTACATATATATAACCCAGAGGGCTAATCTTATGACCGAACAGAACGGGAATTCGAGTCCCAGAGTTGATATCTCAATATTTCCCTTTCATAAACCACAACCTGACTTCAATGCCCATTACCTAACGAAAAGCTTATCCCCAGTGTCCAATTAAGTTTATTTTTTACGATTTTGAAACCTTGCTAGTTGTAAAACAGTTAAAAAACAGTTTAGTTTTGCATTCATGGTTTTTAACCATATTAGTCGTAAATAGTTTCAAAACCGCAAAGGTAAAAAATGTTCATTCATTTATGGTAAATTGGAGGGACAAAATGCTGCCTGTTATTTTACTATTATTTTAGAATAGAAACTCTAACAGTGTAGCATGAGATTCATAGATTAAAAATAATTGAAGGATACTGCTAGTTGGTCATCAGTAAAAGCTGTTTCACACTTCATTCCTTGAAAATTTGGTTCAGTGTGGAACCATGATATTGGCGGTTTAAAATGCAATACGGTCCAAATTAGCTGCAACCTTTATTGTATGTCACATTGAGACGCTTTTCCTGTCAAATTGAACCATAATATCAAACATAAGAATTGCGATAATATGGTTCAACTTCCCATTATTTCAAGGTTGCAGCAATTTTGAGTGATATTTTGGTTCAATAAGCTCTAAAATTTCTAACAGTGCATGAATAATTGTCATTCTTAATGTTAAACAGAGAACGCTTCAGTTATATTTATTTGAAGACAAAAGCAATGTACTCCAAATAATCTGTTCTCTATCTCGGAACGAATGACATTGCTTGTTTATAGTACGCAGACAGCTGATGCCCATAGAAGTTTCAAATTACTTTCTGTTTTAATACATTCCAAAACAAATATTATTCTTTTGAAGTAAATCATAGGTTCATAGAGATTTTTTAAAAAAATCTTCTTAATATCTCCAGCGAACATATTAGCAGTTCCAGGTCCCTTCACGTCATCGTATGTATGTTTTGTAGTGTATGTCTGTGCATGTGCTACATGTACTTCAAAACGTACGGTGACGTGAACTATAGTACAGTCTACTATTGTGCCATTATTTGTGCTTTATTCCCATTGTTTATCTTTATTTATATTGTTTAAATTTATTCATATTAACCATAATGCATACCCTATCTTCATTTGGATATGACCGACAGTAACGTGTCATTTTTAAATGAAATAATTAGTTGAAGATTCTTTAAGTGAAAGTACTACACACGCAGCAATATAGGGCAAAATTAGGAAATTTTACTGTTAGCCAGTGTCCAGTAGTTGCATTTTTAGCAGTGGCCAGTTTTTAAGACACTCGACCAGTTTTTAAAAAATTGAAAATTTTAAATGATTACAAAAAATGTTGGCATTGGTAATGCAAGGACTTTTTTGGAAGCTATTCTGAATGGCCCAGCATGTCCTTTTTTGGACCCTTTGCAATTAAACCCTACATTCGACTCAACTCAACCATTCTCAATGAATGGTAACTATTACAAGGTTCATTTCGAAAACTAAAGAATTTTAAGAAAGCATAAAATAAAGTAATTTTTCAAATATTATAAAAAAAATTATAATACTTCCATATTAACTAAATGTATAAATATGCTCACGGGTATATTTTTTACAAAAAAAAGTGGTGATTAGCTAAAATTTTTTTTGTCGCCACTTGTTTCATTTAGTCAACCTGTGGCCTAAGGTGATCGTTAGTTTTGCTCTACACGAAACCGACACACGCTAAAATTCTTGAAAAATAATTCACATTTTTTTCTTAGAGAATTCTAGTTTCATGACCTTAATAATTCTGGAATTCTCTAGATACACAGTATTTTCTAGAAATTGTAAATCTAGAGTTTATTTTTACTTAAACATTAGAATAATACATTATTACAATGACTTTAATAATATCTTGAAAACAGGTAAGTGTAACAAATGCAATAAAAATTTTAAGAAAAGTCTAAAACAAATTTAACATTTTCGTATAAATCAGATGCTAAACAAACTGATGACTTTTTTTTGTTATTTAAAAAAAACAATATAAATGCTGAAATATCACGTAATATTTATTACATTTATTTGTATACTGTTGAGAAAGAAAATTTGGGAAGAAATCTAGCAGTTTAGATACATTTACATTTGAACTTTTTGTATATAATCAAGATGGTATGGTATACTACAGATCTCGTCGTTTGCAGACAGTTTATTTATTTATGAAAAATAATTTAATATGAAATTCAGCAACACCATAAAATAATCGAGATGTTTTAATACGTAAGAAACTTTGCATTGTACAAACGCCTTCGCTTTGCTAACTAGGCATAAACTGTAAATAAATAATTCATTGATAAATGTAGAATAATTTGCTGTATTTGATTAGAAGACTATATTTGTATTTGACATAAAAAATATGCAAACAATATTTTTAGCAAATTAAATAAACAATGTAACAAAATTTACAACTTGAGAGTAATCAGTATCTTACTGAACTGTAGCGTCAATATTTCAAATTACAATATGGTGCAAATTTGCGGCAATTCTTATAAGGTATTAATTTGAACTTATTTCTGCTCTTAATAGCTGGATCATAGTATTGATATTGTGCAATAAAGTTCAAGAAGTTCCATTTATTTGATTATTAGTAAGATTCATTTACTTTTCAGTTTGGTATTTTTTACTAAATGTGTTGTAATAAAAACAACAATTTTGAAAACCTGAATTTCCGGCAAACTGTTGCCGTATGTATTAAAAAATTACCAAATAAACAGTTTAAATACTGTGTATTTTTGCTCTAATACCTAGAATTATGGTTATTTTATTAGAAATGTTATTACCGTACAGTACGATAATCTTACCAGAATTTTTTTTTCTCTGCCCACAGTATTATGGAATACGAGATATAATGCTACTTGTGACATTTTGATATTGAAACGAACTTGTTTATTTGTGTTAATTACTTTCTTTTTAGCAATGTTATGACCAGTACAAACAAAAGATACTTCTTTTGATTACTATAAAATAAGTCAGATGATTTTGTTTAAATTGCTATTTATTATTTGAATTATTCATTGTAAGATTATGAATAACTCGGCATTTTTTTCTTTGGACAATGAGATACAGCCAATTTTAAAGTTCTGAAAGTGGTATTTCTTTTTTTAAGTTCTGGTATAAAACTAAATTGGTTTTTATAGCTTGAGTAACATAATTGTATATATTTTACTTAAAAAATTAATTATATTCTTCAAGATTCTTAAATTTGCTGTGTTTTAACATTTATGATCATAATATTCTTTAGTTTTGATGTGTTAAATTTTCTTCAAGTACTATGTAAATTCATAAAAAAACTGAAAAAGTTCAAATTGTTGAAAATTAATGAAATGTTCAGCAGTTTTGTTTTTAGAAGTCCATAATTTGTTTAATGCTAATATGATAAACTTAAAAAATAACAAAAATGTTTCAATCATTTGTTTTTGAAAACAATTGTTGATGTTAAAAGTTTACTTTATAAAAATACTTTTTGTTTAGATAAACAACATATAAAGTTAATACTAATTAGCATAAGGAATCACTTCTTGTTATAAAGCAAGCAAAGAGTGTTAGTTTATGTTAATTAGGTGTTAAAAACTTAATTTTTTATAACCACAATCAAACTAAAGATGAATTAAAGCACTTATGACTTCAAAATAATAAAACTTTTTTAATTATATAGGATGCATGAATTGTAATACTGCATTGCTAATATTTCAAAAACAGTAACGTATGCTTGTAATAATAAAATTAAGAAAATTTAGTATTTCTAATACTATATCTTCAAAGTAATAATTAAAAGTTTGTAATTTTCGAATGGTGTTTGTTTGTTATTTTCCAACAATTATTTTGTTATGAATATCATTACTTTATTGTATTTGAAATGCAAAATAAATTCCTTTTCTTCTTATCAAACAATGCTTTTAAATAACCATATTTATAATATTTTAATTTTCTGTATATGTAAAAGATAAAAAACTGTCTGAAAATCGTAGTGATAAAATGTAAAAAGTTCCAAATTTATCTACAATGTGTCATATTGGTATGGTTAGTTGTAAATATATACATATATAATATAAAAACTTCTGTAAATAAAATCATGAAAATATTCACTAAATGGAATTTTGTCTTATTTATGCGTGAATTTTTATATTTTAAAAACTATTTCTTTAATCTATGAGGAAAAAAATTCTTGTTTTAAATTCAAAATTTCCTCCAAATGCATTGAAAAGATTTACTTTTAGTATTTTAAATTAAATTCAAATATTTTTTAATTCAATCAACATTATTTTTTTAAAATTCAACTTTAATTTTTCTTTTTGAAATATTAGACTTTAAATAGTCTAGACTGCATAGAATAGTTGACATAAAAGACTATAACTTAAAAAACAGTAATTTTTGATAAATAATTTTTGATACTTTTAACTTATAATTTTTGATATTTTTAACTTATGAAACAGCAATTTTAAAGTGAATAATGTTAAACTTTAGGGGAAAAAATTAAAAAAATTGCTATTCAAAATGTACCGGATTTGAAACATAAAGCACCACCATTTCAAAAAAAGTTAAATTTCCCATTGAAACGCAAGACGCGTTTATGTTAATCTTTTTGGGAAAAAGATAAAATTAAATTTTAAGAAAAATTTTGAAATTGAGAATTTTTATCAGTTTTCAAACATGGCTCAGAATTCCCAAGCCTATGTAGGATAATGGATATACTATGTACGCAGTTGTAAGGAACTAAGTGGTTTGATACGGTACGCTTTGTTAGTGCGATAAAATTCTGGTTGTTTGACCGTATTAGGTGAAAGCAGTTAATATACGATATTTCTCACAGTTAACAGTTTAAATACCATCTTATTTACGGTTATTTGACCGTTTTGCTATAATAAAATAACAATTAAATAAAGTGTTATTGTATAAACATTTTTTCCGAGAAATTTCTAAGAATGTAGGTTATAGGGTTCTATCGGATAACATGTTAGATCTGTAACATGTAGTGTTGGTATGGTCCTCAAAGATTTCCAAAAAGTAATTTCAATATTAAGATGAAAAAGCTAAAGTTTTTTTTTATATCTTTTTATTAGCTTAAAATTACAAAACCAAACTAAACGAAAACCATTAACGAACCCAAAGAGTGTGTACTAGATTTATTCATTGGAAAATATTGCAGATAGGGGTGAAGAGTAGTTTACTAAAATACATGTTATATTCTTAATTTTGTTTCCTATTTTTGAGAATTTTTTTAAGGACTTCTTAAAATGTGAATAATTGTAAATAGAATCGCGATGGCTTAGGGGATAGACCATTCGCCTTCCAATGAGGTGACCCGGGTTCGAATCCCAGCAATGACTGGTCGATACAAATCCCGCACCCGGTTTGCACCGACCACAGTGCTGACGTGTAATATCCTCAATGGTAGATGGATCATGGTAAATGTTGTGAAGAACTTGTAGGGAAGTTGAGGCACATAATCTGGATTAAAACTGCATACGAACCCATGCACTGAAATTTCGCCGTACGGAGCCAGGGGCGCTTCTCAATTATGGCCTATTTAGAAGCAAACAAAGAAACAGTTCATGCGATGGAAGCCTGCCCGTATGATGAGATTTCTGGACATGGGTTCTTATGCAAATTTAATCGTGATGTTGTGACCGAGACAGCCTGGTTGGTAGGACGCTAGAATCGTATTCGTGAGAACGAGAGTTTGAATCCGGCAAACTCAAAGAAACCCAGTGTATTAAATGGTGACTGATGCCAGTTAAATCTGTCTGGGTTACAAACTCCTCCAAGTTCCCATAACTAAACAATATATCTGGGAGTACTGAATTGGAGATTGATGGTCATTTGGTTCATGTCAAAACTACGATCTGTGGAGGAATGAATGTATGAATTGGCCCGCCCTGTGAAACGGGTTGTGACGTGTGTGTGAGGCTGAAATCTTATTGTTGAAATCTTCTTATGGTTGAAATCTTATTGAAATCTTATTGTACCACTCAAAATAAGAAACGCACCCTCTGACTTAAATTTGCTTGATTTTCCAAGCAGACTTGCTGGCATTGGCATTGGAAACAACAGCCACAAAAATTCTGATGATGTGACCTAATTCCTCTAGGAGTTTGCTGCAATATTTATGCGACTCCTTTTTACATATATATAACGTTTTTAAACATAAACATTTCACAGAAAAATGGTTTGAAATTGTTTTTTGAGAAAAAAAGTGTAACTTGGAGAGAGAAACAGATTGCAGATACGAAATCAGCGAAGAGAAAAAATACAAAATCTGTTTAAAAAAAACTCACGCGTTTGTTCCTCAATGTTATAAATCGCGAGATATGCTTATGTTCACTATGTTTTACTTATAAATAATGCCTATATGCATGAAATGCTTCGATCATAAAATTTAATGGCAATACGATAGAAAAGCTGAGATTAAAAAAATGACTTTTTTCCCTAAAATATGATTTTTTTTTATCTAAGATAAAAAAATGATTTTTTTTTCCTTCACATGCTAATATTTTTAAATATTTGGACACCATAAGTTATGAACGGGGTATGAAAATCTGCTCACATTTTTTTTTTAGTCATCGAAATATAAAGCTATAAAATGCATTAATTCTTCAGTGGCAGAATTTTAAAATTTAAGTGAAATTAACATTAAAATAACATGGATGAAGTGTTACCTTCACTTTAAGACGTAGTTATTTTGCATATATTAAATTTTTAATAAATGCAAATGAAAAGAGAGATTTATGAAAATAAATTCACAGCAAATTAGGTCGATCTTAAAAAAAAATCAATTCTTTGAGATGAATAGCCTTAAAAAGCATTAACCTTTAGAGGTCAACATTTTTAGTGTTGAATGAAATTACACGGTTATAACAAAAAATTTTGCATTAGTCTTTAAAATTAAATCCCAAATAGCAGTGTGAGGTTTATTTTAATATCAGCAACAACCGTTATCACAATGCCCAACAATGTTTATTAATGATCAGCAAATAAATTATGCAAGCTTAAGAGAATGTTAAATTTAATCATGATAGTTAACGAACTATGAGATTCACATTAAGCTTGCAAAAACAACTCCTCAGGGGTATACCTCTGGGGTTGCTGAATTGGAGATTGATCGTTCGCTGATTCAGCTCAAAATTGCGACCTGTAATTAATGAATAGATAAATGAATGAGTCTGCCCTGTAAAGCGGGCTGTGACGTGTGTGTGTAGTTGAAATAGTATTCTTTTCCATAGATGGTGCCACTGCAAGACAAAAAACGCACCATCTGATTTAAATTCGCTTGGTTTCTCTAACAGGCTTGCTGGTAGAGGCAGGTGGCTCTAGAAACAACAACAACACTCCTTGGTTTACAAGGTTGAATCTGCCTTTCTAAAACAAGGCTATAAAAACCCTCTGAATTCAAGGATGAATCAATCTTTCAGGAAGAAAGTGTTCTCAAATTTAGGATAAATTCACCTTCTCAAGGTTTATTTCAGATTTTATGACCATCACTCCAACAAGGCTTATTTGCTCAGGCTTTTGTTAACTTTCTTCAACACTTTAAAAGTGAAGGTTGGCCAGATCCTTAAATTTTCAATTGAAACGAAATTTTGCATTTGAGAGCCTGGATAAAACTAGAATGAAAAAAATATTTAATGAAAACAATTTATTCTAAATTTTTAAATTATTACTAAGATAAATATTTTACATGGATTTCGAGAGTTCGGACACAGGCTTTCAAAATGTTGTTGGAACGTTGTCTATGATATAGTTTCTAAAAATAATATATATAAGAAAAAGTTAATGACATAGCTTCTAAAAACATCATATTCAAGAAAAATTTACTAAATTTCTATGTCATAATTTCGAAAAGCATTATATTCAAGAAAAAGTTTCTAAAGTTTTGAGACATAAAATAATTAAGAGCTGCACCGTTGGAATAACGTATTGCTTATAATCCTCATACCGCGAATAATGGCTAATATTTTTATGGCATAATTATTTATCAATGCCGACTTATCTAATTAAAATAAACGCAAACATGATATGAATAAGCTACTAATTAATTTAACATCATGAATATCAAACCTCAGTTATAAACACATTAAATGAGCATTTTAAAACAATTAAATAGTGAAATACTCTACAGAAGTTTAATCCCTAATTTAGAATTTTTTTATTATACCTGTAACTAAAATATTCTGACAATTTCAAAGCACACATAAAAATTTTCATGTTAAAATTTCGAAGAAGGTCACATTTATAGCAGCGAAGGAATTCAGGATAGTAAATCAGATGTTAATCCCGTCTCACCTGGAAAAAAAGTACACTTATATAAGAAAACTTTCTATGTACTTATATGTGTTTATGTACATAAGTACATAAAGAAAAAAAATCACTAAACATTTTTTTTCCAAGCATGTCATGGCAAGCTCTGTTTTACCTACATTAATTAAAAATTTAAAGTAAAATAAGAGGGAGTTAAGTTAAGCAAAGAATGAATGAAGGAAATTCAATTATTGAAACTTTTTTTTTCAATATTAATATCCAAACAAATGACACACAGAGAAAAAGATTCTTGTAAAATTGGCGTACTGTATGTTAAGGACATTTCTAGTAAAAGAAAAAACATAATTCTGGCATTGAAGACCAATATATACGATAATTAATCCATTCAAATCGTAATTTTATCATTAACATTCGAACACTCATTTAGTAAAAAATGCAAAATTGAAAAGCAAATTATACCGAATTTATGCCATGCTTTAATGTATCATGACAAAATTACCAAAATTTACCACGTTTACGAAATTTTATCACATATTATAAAATCATATTTTGTTGTCAATTTTACCAAAAGCTTTACCAAAACACTTGGGTAAAAATTAGCTACCTATTTTGAGTTACCATTAAGCCAGAAGCACGGAAATTTTACCATAATCTGGTAGTTTTGACCATACTTTTTTTTCTCAGTCCAGGATTACTCAACATATTTGATTGTATTTTCTGAAAAAAAGCTATATCTATGTAATATACTATAACTATAGTATTATATAATCAAGTATATACTAAAAAATTAGATACTATAATATTGTAAAAAAAAAGTCAACGTTTGAAACTTCATGTTTCACTTATGGTTGACCTTAACTTATTTTTGCCATGTATTTTAATTGTATTTGTCATGTATTTTCTCTGTCCAGGCTTACTGAAGATATTTGATTGCATTTTCTGAAAAAAAGCTAGATGTATGTTATATACTATAACTATAGTATTATATAATTTAGTAGTATATACTAAAGAATTATATACTATAATAATGTGAAAAAAAAGCCAACGTTTGAAATTTCATGTTTCACTTATGGTTTAACTTAACTTATTTTTGCCATGTATTTTAAATTTTACCAATAAAACGGAAAATTTTGTCTCATGGTGGTATAATGTCCTTTTCCATGACATGGACTTTTGCAGCACAATGCTTATAATAAACTTAAGGTATACGGATTAATTTTGCCAAATTTTTGTTTGAAATACTTATATTAGACTAAAATCGTCTTTTATTTTCATCACATTAAAACAACTAAACCTTAAATATATAATAGCTTTAAACACAATCAAATTTATGAGATGTATTTTAAATAGTATAAATAGTTTCTAGTTACAATGCCCTTAGTTTATTATTTACTAAGTCTTTAACCACTGATTATTACTCTCGCGTACTTACCTTTAAAATTTCTTATTAATGCTTTTTTCACATTTCTTAAAAACAATTTGCCACAAAGATTCTTTTATTGCAAATATAAATATTAATGAAATTTTTTTTTTAAAGTTTTCTAATCATACAATTATTATTTTTTTTTTGGATCTAATTTAATTTTTCTTGTAAACAAGTATTTTAAATAATGATCCTTTTCCAATCCAATTATTTTAAAAGTATTATTTTAAATTCATCAATTTATGTTAATCCGTCATATTTACATAATCTAGTTTCAATTTGATTAAAGCGCTCAAAGTTTATATTTCAGTTTTTAATTGCTTGAAATAAAATAAGCAATTTCTTTTCAATAAAATTCATCCGAATTTGATTTGCAATAAACTTTAGAAAGAGTTAAAATATTCAATGAAAAAAGCTTATTTTTCAGGTCTTTAAACTTCAAAAAAGAATTATTAAGCTTTAGATAATAAGTATATTATTTTTAAAACATGGATAAAAGTATCTATACAGTCGTTTAATCTTCCATTTTTGTCTTTGAAATTGGAAGGAAAAAAAAAATCTGGATATTGTTGAAAAAAGTTTTTTCTTAAAATAAAATGGTTTTGAGCAGTTTCGATATCATTGAAAACATTTTTTTTAATAAATACTAATATGTATATTGATATCACCTCATTATGTAAAACAATCTGAAAGAAATAACGCCAAAAATCTTTTAACGATTTCAAAATTCATTTTAATACATTTGTTGCACTGTCCTTTATAACCCCATTTTTCTATTCAGCACATTTAAGAAAAAAATACCCAGATAAACGATCAAAACAAAACATTTCTATTTGTTAAATCGTGTGTCAAACTCAATTATACTAAGCATTTCTATTGCAGTAATGAGTAATTCCGCCAGGTTATTATTTTTAATGAGTTATTATTCCTAACCTCTTTTTTAAAGCAGGATCATTAAGACGTAGCAGGTGATTATGTATCTGTTCAAATATTACAAACCTAACAGACAAAAGACTAATGTACAACCATTACATGTTTTGACAAGCTATTTGTCATGCGTTTCTAACAATTACAGCCCAGCTTAAGATATATTCGCATAAAATTAGCAAACGTCATCGCAAAACGCTTATCTTTCAAGAAACAAACGCGAAAGAAAAACTTCTTTTGTTGTGAGACTACCAGGAAAGAAACTCAGTCTTGTACACATTATTAGCATTATTCACACTAAATGCTGACGTAACTTAAAAATAGAAGAGCCATTTAAAAGTCATCAACTTAAAACAATGGAGGAACCGTTGCCTTAAAGAGTGCCGCAATTACAGAAAATGATTACAGGGGCAGTGTGATCATTGAAATGGAATTTTTTTTGGCGCAAATTACTGTAAGAGAAGAATTCCATTAACTAAGCAATTTATCAGCATTACGGGAGATGGTGATTGGAAAAATCGGGATATCAAAGTGATTTTAATGGGGAAGAGATCTTTTCTCGTTAATTTTGTCTAACATGCATTTAATAATGGTGACAGTGATTTGATTTACTAATGCTATTAAAGTTAATCCATGTGTATTTTAATTCGTAACGTAATTGAAATAAAATGTTTCATTCGTAAAAATTAACATAATTTGTAAAAATGTAAACTAATGGTAGGTAATAGAAAAGTACTGTTTCTATATTTATAATTAGAATAAATTAAATTGTTTCATGATAATTTTTTAAGTCGGTCATGAAAGCTTTTAAATTTGAAACAACACTTTAACGTATGATTGTTTAAAAAAAGCACTATAAAAACAGTGATCTCTCTAAATATGATTTTGAACAACACAAGAAAAAAAAAATTGTGAAGGAACACTTTATTCACCATTATTTTTTTTCAAATCATTGCAATCTGTAAAGATCTTGGATAACTTCTCATTGAAAAGTAGATACCGTAAAATGAACAAAACTTAAATCTTAGTTAGCTAACTTCTCATTGAAAATAAGAACACCATAATAGTAATGAACAAAATATGAAAATCTTAGATTGATAATTTCTTAATGAAAATAGGAATACCGAAATAATATTGAATGAAACAAATAAATCTTAGATAGCTAACATCTCATTGAAGCGTAGACAGTCGTAATAATATTCAATAAAAGATAAATAGTTTAAATAGCTATCTTCTCTTACAAAAGTAGAATAATGTAATAATATTGAACAAAACATTTACAGCTTAGAACACTATCTTCTCACTGAAAAGTTGAATACCGTAATAATGTTTAAAAATATCTAAATTTAAGATGGATAACTTCTCATCGTATAAGAATATCATATAAGAGAATAACGTAACAATATTGAGTAAAACATGAAAGTATTCGATAGATAACTTATTGAAAATAGGAATACCATAATATTGAACAAAACATACACTGGTAAGATAGCGAACTTCTCATTGAAAAGTAGACTATCGTAATAATGTTCAAAAAAAAAAATCTTAGATAGCCTACTTCTCATTGAAAATAAGAATACCGTAAGACCATTGAACAAAACATATACGGCTTAGATAGCTGACTTCTCATTCAAAAGAAGAATATCGTAATAATATTGAACACAACATATACAGCTTAGATAACTAACTTCTCACTGAAAAGTTGAAAATTGTATTTAATGTTGAAAAATATAGAAATCTTAGATAGCTAACTTCTCATTGAAAATAAGAATATCGTTGTAATTTTAAATAAAACATCTAAGAATTTGATAGATTATTCCTCATTGAAAATAGGAATACCATAATAATATTGAACAAAACATACACTGGTAAGATAACGAACTTCTCATTGAAAATGTTGAATAATGTTGAAAAAAAAAACATGAATCTTAGATAGCTAACTTCTCATTGACAATAAGAGTACCGTAATACCATTGAACAAAACATATACAGCTTAAATAACTAACTTTTCACCGAAAAGTTCAAAATTGTATTTAATGTTGAAAAATATAGAAATCTTAGATAGCTAACTTCTCATTGAAAATAAGAATATCGTTTAATATTAAATAAAACATCTAAGTATTTGAAAGATAATTCCTCATTGAATATAAGAATACCATAATAATATTGAACAAAACATACACTGCTAAGATAGCGAACTTCTCATTGAAAAGTAGACTATCGTAATAATGTTGAAAAAAACAAACAAATAAATCTTAGATAGCTGACTTCTCATTGAAAATAGGAATACCACAATACTATTGAACAAAATATCTAAATATTAGATAGATAACTTCTCATTGAAAATAAGAATACTGTGATAGATGTTTAATATCGGCGAATTTTACTCGTCATCGAACAGCACTCGCCCATCCAAGATATGAGATAAAAAAGAAATCCCTTATCATTTCAGGATAAGTCAGCTCAACACCGTGAGAGGAGCTATTAAAAACGTCCCCCGCGAAATCACTGCTTTGATGTAGTCAATCGACATGTTGGCTAATCTCGCCTGTTAACGCTTCCATAATTCCAACGCTAAGTAATTAATCACTAACACACAAAGATAAAACGGCTCCGTGTAAACATCTAATATGACGTCACACCACGTGTTGACGGCTCAATTTGTCAGCGATGGCTATCGCGTTATAAGGCAAGGAAATTAATACCCACGAAAACCATATAAGGCTGCTGGATTGTTTGATTACCGCACTTGAAGGTCATGTCGGGGTTATGCAAAGGTCAACACTTTCCGATGGAAGAACTGTAATTATTGTGTTGAGAGATTATGGGTGAGGTCGACAATTATGAGTTGGTAATTAAGCTAATATTCGGAGATGAGATTCTGTCCTTAAGTGGTGGATTGAGTAAAATTTGGAAGAATTCTCATCAATAAAAATACATCCTCCCAACTATTATGGATGTGAAAATGTGTTTATTATTTTATGCTCCATTCATCAATGGTTATAATATTTGTTTTCAATTTAATTAACAAATACTATAAAATATTAGAAATTACACAGCTCTGTAATAGAGGCGATTCTCTTAGCGAAAGTAAAAATTGTTTGAATTTAAGTACCCGGTAAGCTGATATATCACAGTAAAGATGTTATATTACTCAAATATTTTAACATCCTTAAATGGCATCCATAGTTGTTCGAAATTTTTAAAAAATATATTAATCATTTTAAAAATTCTCCAACGAGGCAAAATATTTTAATTCTGTGGAAAAAATTAAAAAATTAAATTAATGAAGTTTAATGCTAGCCTGATAAATGCTGTAAAGAAGAAATATTTTTTAAAATTTTAAAAAAATATTCAATCACCGAACTTTTTATTAAAAAGAATATAAAAAAAGGAGCTTCATGCCTATTATGCAATGCGCTAGCTGTATGTGGAGAAAAAAGTCTGGTAAATTTTCCGTACTTGTATGGTAAAGACATTTCTCGTAAAATAAATAAATAAAAAAAAAACTATAATACTGGTAATAAAGACAAAATATACAGTATTTTAACCATCCATTTGGCAATTTATCTGTTCATGTTTTCTGTTAATAACATTGTGATGAAATTTGGTAATTTTTTCGGTAACTTTTGGTACCTTAGAGCATGCGATAAAAACTATTTATTCGGTTAAATCTACTTTTTAGTTTTGTAACTTTTATTAAATATGTAGTAACAAGAACTGTAATTTTGAAAACCAAAATTTTCGTTAAAACGTTACCATATGAACGGAAAATTACCAACAGTTTTTTTTTAATTATTATTATTCTGGTATAAAACAAAGATTTGTAAACATAAATTAATCTAGACCCACAAAAATGTTAGACAGACAAATCATGAAAGTTTAAAAAATTTCTGTTTTTACAAATTTCAGAAATTCAATAAAATTTTAATATCCCGCATTTAAAACAAGTTTTTTTTCTCCGGTGTTATTGTATTTAATAATATTTGAGTAGAACTTTTTTTGGAGATTGTGCCAGAGTTCCTGGAGACAACATTAGTATTTTTAAAATTTTTCGAATTGTAATCAATTTTCGTGTACTACTGTTATAACGTGGGGCAACACTATTTCAAGTGAGCTGCAGGCTAAACATCCATGGTCAGGTTCAAACTTAAAGCACCGTACGGAGATCACCGTACAGAAATACTTCTCGGTACTCCAGGCTTTAATTGTCAATTAAAATTGAATTAGAATTAGAATTGAAAATTGAAAAAAACTGATAATTAAATTAGATTGCTTTAATTGTTAAACAAAATTGAAGTGGGCGTGAAGTAACTTTTTTCAAGAATGTTACAATTATTTTAATAAGAAAATGAGAATATTTGGTTGAACATTAGCCCATTAATGCTCAGCCAAAATTTTATTAGAGCAACTCTAATCTTTCAATAATGATATGCATATTGACATGAGATTGGTTGGAAAAATATTAAAGTATTTCCAACATTAAAACTTCTGTTTTTAAAAATAGTAAAAAATTAGAAAACATCACATAAATTGGCAAAAATTTATTAAAATTTAAAATCAAGTGAGGATTTGACTTAAAAGAAAATTAGTTGGCTGCAATTAAATTGACTAGTTTTTTTTTCTTTTTTTACTGAATGTAATTAATTTATTAACTAACAAATGTCATTTCTTATTTTGGACATTGCGAAAAATGTGTAAATATAAAAAGGAAAATAAAATAAACTAGTGTGATGCGCCACCTTCTCGCTAACGCTCGCCAACCCCCAAAAATTGCTACGCAATCTTATATGGTTTGCTTCGCAAAGCAAGCTCGCTTTGCTCGCTACTAACTTAGGTACATTGCAAATGCACAAAATTCTAAGAATTCAAAACAATCATTCAAATCCGTATAACAACTTTTTTTTAAAAAAAAAAATTGCATCTTCTTTTAGTAAATACTAAGTCATTAAAATAAATTTGAATTCAAATAAATGACACGTAATTCGTTAAACCTATTAGAAATGTGATACAGTATAAAATCTTAAGAAAAAATTTCTAAAACTGATATCTTTTTAAAAAGGTTAAAATTTTGGCTATAATTAAGTTTATTAAAAATTGAAATAAGTGAATTGCAATGGAAAAACCTGCATAAACAAATAAATTCTAGTAAAGCAAATAAATTCGTGATATAAATCAAAAATCGTCAAATAAATTCGTAATATATAAATTCGTGAAAAAAAAGCGCTTTTGACAAAATACTGAAATGGAGATCTATCGACAAAGACTACTCACTTCTGCCTAACTTATGCTCTCGCTGGTTATTTCAGTTTCCGTTTTTAAAAGCGCTATATGTTGAGCCATCTCAGCTGGATTTGGCAATTGACATTTTTAGCGGCAATCATTAGTCGATTTTCTCGCGTTGCCATTCGGGGAGTTGTAATGAGGCTTTTTTTTTTGTCACCGTGTAAGAGAAATATATAGATAGAAGTTACGAGGAAGGATGAGTTTTAAAAATAAAAAAAGAGGTTACGAAAAAGAAGGAGTTCAGAAAATGAAAAAAAAAAAAAAAAGATTACGAAAAGAATGTTTTTTGAAAATAAAAAAAGGCACAACTCTTAACAGGGGCAACTATTCAGAAAATTTAAAAAAAAATTAAATTCTATCTTTAATATTTCAATGCTGTGATACAGATACTGAAGCCCGCCAAGTTGACCACCCTTGTAAGTTGGGCACCTGCATAAGTTGACCTCAATTATCAAGAACGGAATTTTTCCTATATAATATAAATAACTTGACCACCTGTCTATCTTGTATGTTGACCACTGAAATAAGTAAATTTTGTCTAGGAGTATTATGAAATTCTATTCTAAAAACCTCATAAGTTGACCAGAAAAAAAAATTCAGAAAATTTTCTGTCATTTTGGCAATGAATGTTAAAATTTCACTTGTTTGGTGAAATAGTGTAAAAAGCTAATCTAAACCCTTTTGTGAGTTGACCATCAGGGGAAACTGTAAGGGGTCAGCTTTTTATAATTTCTTTCATCCGTTCATTGAAAACAGGTGTGTTAGTTGAAAAATTGCTCTTCCTGTTGCAATGGTGAGCATTTGAATAAATGAATCCTCTGAATCTTTGATCTTTAAGTGTCGTAAATAAATTTTAAAGTGTCCAAATAATTTTATTTCGTGAAAGTTTTCAAATTACATGTTTTCGTGTTCTGATATTTTAAGAAATTATGTTTATTAAACATTTCACATGCATAACTAACCAAATGATTTTTTTAAAAAAAATTAGTTAAATATTAGAATTATATGTATCAAATTGAAGTTCATTCAGGATTAAACACATTTCTTAGCATATTCATTTGCATATTTTCTGAATAAAATTTTTAAGTAAAGTAAAAAAAAAAATTCAATATATAGCAACATGATATAGGAAAAGAAAAAGTAAACAATGACCCACCCCCTCTATAAGTTGACCACTTTTCTAAGTTGACCACTAAAATAATGCACCACAAGTGGTCAACTTACACAAGTTTTACTGTACTGTGGTCAATAATGAGTTAAATTATCTTTGCTACATTGTAAGTCTAAATTAATTTTATTTTAATTTAATTATTAAATTTAATTTAATTTTTAATAATTTTAATCTAATGTTTCTTCTACTTCTTTTATTGGCATAACAGCCTTTCGTGGCCCAGAGCCTTCTTTAGAACCCTGCTACATTCTGCTTTTTCATTTGCGATTGTTTTCCAGTTAGTAATTCTTAGGACTTAGAAATACTCTTCGACACAGTCAAGATATCTGATCTTAGTCCTAACTCTAGTTACCATCAGTTTGTAATTGAAGATCTTAAAGATCAGGGAAGAAGAGTCCATTCGACAGATGTGACCGGCAAGTTAGCGACTTATTTTGATGTATTTGTTGATGCTAATTTTCTTGAATAGCCTATATAGTTCAAAGTCGTGTCGTTGTCTCCATAAGCCATTCACATTTATAACACCAAAAAGTTTTCTGTAGGCTTTTCGTCAAAAAACCTACAAGCAAGTCTGCTTGTGTTTTAGTTAAAATACATGTATCGGACAGGTCTACTGATTGTTTTATATAGCACTATTTTTATTTGTCTTTTAATTAATTTTGACTTTAGAAATGTTCTTAAGCCGTGAAGGCATCGATTGGCTACTATAATGCGCCTTTTTATTTCTGTGCTTAAATTTTTTAAAGCATTAATATTTGAAGTAATTAATATTTGTCAGTCTGAATTTTTAAAAAATTTGTAATGTGCTGGTGTTTTAATGATAGGCTATACTTGGTCTTCGTCAACAACTAGATGTATATTTTCTGAAGAATTCTCAAGCGAATTCTTAAAAAATTCTTTATTATCAATAAATTTATTTTAATGGTTCAGTAATAAATAATGTTTCGACAAGTAATTAGTTGTAAATTCGGTGCATTTCTCAATGTGGTAATAATAATGAAATTGACGTAATAAAAGCTTTGCACTTACAGTAAGAAGGGACTTAAGTTGTGCGTCATTAATTACATACCGATTCAATGCATATAAACGTATTTACAAGTTACTTATTTGATAAAATTAAATTAACAATATGAATAATAAGCAACGATTAAATACAAATTGAATAAGCAGTATGAACTATAAGACGGGCAGAATGAACGTAAGTTTGTTTGCAAAATATCAATTTCGAAAGATGTAGATAATTTAAATAATTGCCATTTTATTAAATATACTAGTAGAGTAATAAAATAAGTATACATAATACTAAATGTATTCTATATGAAGTAAGTATATAGTTAAGGAAGTATATTAAGTTCTATTTCATTTTGAAAGGACTTCCTTTTTAAATTTGTCATAACATAAATTTTTATAATTGTTCTAACTATAGCTTTGTAAAAGTTAAGTTAGTTTTGTTTTTATCAGAACTTTAAAATATTTCACCATCAAATGCAATTCGAAGCTGAAAAATATTTGAAATTCCATGTCAGTAGCTATATGTATCATTATCTGTAAGTTGAATTACCCATTCATCTATGTCAAAGCTCGTTGTAACATACCACAGTGTGTCTAAAATTACTTTTTGGATGAATGGAAATTAGATTTGAATCTTAATATCTTCCATTTTAACACCTTATTTCTCGCAAAATGGTTTTGGAATGGTCATTATAGGACGCATCTATCACATTTTATTCACACCATGTGACATATTAAGCCATTAAGGTGGAAGATCTTGGATATAACTTGATGACAAAGACCATTACTTGACAATTGCGAAGGGACATCCTCCAGATATCCCACAGAAATATATCTCGCCAAAATGGCCCGCGTTGAGTTTTCTCAAACCCATTTATGATTCATAGCGATTTTGGACGTGTTAATAGCCCTATCATGATGGAGTATAAAAAACAATTGAGGCTCTTCGAATTGCTGTCCGAAAAACTCACGTCTTTCTCTATTGTTGAAGAAACGATTTTCCCTGCGCCGGCTTCTTGCACAAGACGTGAGCCGGCCAGCTAATGAAAAAGTCGTGATTGAATTTGGGCACACGTACTCGTCCATCCCATGCGATTAAGGTAGGCCCATTATAAGAAGAAAGGCCTAAAATATGGTTTTAAGTATCCTCTTCCGGTATTGAGATTGTAGCCAGACGCCACTGCAGGGAGGCGTTACTCTTTCGACCCCATTGGTCTTTTTACCATTTTCAATAACTCTATCACTAACCTTAGTGGTTTAAGTTTAAAAATGACAGCCTGTTATCAAGAGATAGCGGCAATTGCAGTTTTTGTTCCTAGGATCAAATGCTATTTTCTATTTCTTGGCTCCAGCAATGGGAATTGTTGGAAGATTGATTGCAATTGCATTGAAGATGGGCATCTTCATCCTTTGTTGCTTTCTCTCTTATCGATCGTAGTTTCAATTGTCTGACATTATAATATATAATTGATATATAATTAGTCAATGCGATTATTTTCAATTCATTGCCCCGAGTTACAGTTTGAGAACATAATGATTGTTTACTGACAGCAACAAAAATTAATTAATTTATAAAGAAAACACGCTATAATGTTAGAAGTTTTACAGTTAGGTGACAAATATTTAAATCACAATTTTTTTAGTAAGAAAAAATTTATGACTAAAGACTTTATCTTGAAATTGAACTTTTCCATGAATGCAAACGTCAAAACTATTTTGTTGCGAAAAATGTCAATGTCAAATGGCCAAATAAATTTTATTTACCAAATTCAAGGAAGATTCAAGAGAAATTTTAAAAATTTTGTGGAAACAAAATATGAAAAAAAAAAACATACAATTCAGGCAAGGAAAGCTAACATTCACTGAAAAAACAACCAGAATATGTCAAAATATACCGTGTTTCTGGCTGTTACCGGAACACCAAAAAGTAAAATTTTCGTTTATTCTTATATAGAGGTGCTTGGTTTGATTGCATGATTTTGAAAAAATCAACAATAAAATTAGTTCTTTTTTATATTCTGTGATAAAATTTGGTAACCGAGGTAAGATTTTAGTAATTTTAGGGCGATACCTAAGAGCATTACATAACAACCAATTATTTGGTTGCATTAACTTTTCAGTTATGTATTTTCTACTAAATGGCTGGTAATAAAAACTATACTTTTGAAAACTAGAATTTTCGGAAACCGTTGCCATATGAACAAAAAAATTATCAAAAGAATGGTTTAAATAACTTATATTTTACTTTTTAAAATCAGATCTATGTTTTCTTTTTCTTTTTTTTTTTTTTAACCAGAACAATTATTACTATACCGTTGTGTAATTTTATTCCCACTTTTTTCTTCCGTGTAGCAAAAATAATAAGATATAAGCATATAAAAGTCTGAAAAAAATGGTTTCTTTTAATTTGGCAGCAGATAATATAACAGAATTCGGGTATAAAATATTTTATATATTGCTAAATTATTCCCATCAATACGTTTTATTCTCCAAATTTTCATTTCACGCAAGTGGTATTTTCACACTAGGGTCATTGAATCTTCTATATACACTAAAATAGCTGGTATCACTCCTTTATTTCAGTAAATTTAAAGGTTAAAGGGGAAGCTAAGTAAACTTTTTCTTCCTTTAGTACTATTGAAGCTCTTTAAGAATTTAAGAAGGCATTACATCCTTATTGATTTGTATTCTAAGAGGTTCAATATCCGTCTCACTTGATGGGATTTCGACTATATACAAATTATTTCTATGCCATTTTGCTATTGATTTATTCTCCGAAATATTATATCAATTATACATCATCAATTTTTAAAACTTCAAAAAAGTACTAAATGCTATTAAAATGCAAGTAGTAAATTTATAAAAAAACCTAACATTTTAAGCAATTTTTGCCATTTTGAAAAATTTGCAGATTTATGAATATCACAGAGACAGTTTTGCAAATTTAGTCGTAGGACACATTTTGTTTTCTTATAAAACTTGATGATTTTTAAGATAAGATATTAAGATATTCTTGAAGGCCAATGCAAAATCTTTAGCTATCCTTAGTTAATCCTAAGTTATTCCTTAGTCATCTATCTTCCTCGCGCAAGCTGGCGCATAAGGCCTCAGATCTCTATTTCCAAATTGTCCTGAGTTAGTCCTCTTAACTACTCCCATCTACTCAGTTTAACTTTGCAAAGATCTTGTTGTATGTATCTTTACCACATATGTCTCAGACCTTCCACTTTTACACTTTCCATCGGGTCCCCAAATAAATGTGATGTTAGCTGTATTATCTCGCTTTACACGAAAGATATGTCCAGTCCCCCCCCCCATCTTCTCTTCAAAATTTCCACAAGAATGGGTGATAATTTTACCTTTATAAGTAGCTCTTTATTTTAAATGGTTTTTGGCCAGAAAATGTTTTGAATTATTCTTTAATATTTGTTCCGGAATATTTCTAGTTTTTCGATTTCAGTTTTGTGGAGGTTACAATAATCAGCACCATAAAAAATATAAAACGTGCAACAGCTTTTAAAACATTCATTTTTGTGGAGATTCTTATATTTGAAGTTCTCCGAAATTTTTGATGCAGGTTGCAGCATTTATGATTTTTTGGTTTATATCAGCGTTGCTGTTAAGTTAATTCTTAGTTCAAGTTCAGACCAAAATTTCTTTTTTGGTAACTTGTATAATTTATGTTAAATGTTAATTTCACCCACACATCTATTTACCTATCACACCTATTTAAAAATACACTTATTTACACACTTTATTGCAAAATTTTGAATTATAAACCGATTTTGTCTGCCATATAAACAATCTTATTTTAAAAAATTCATGTATAACATAACTTAAACGTTTTATTTTCTGACAATTGTGTTTTTCAAAGAACTGTCAGATTCTGTGTGTGTGGCAATTAGTGACTATCTTTGCTTAAGAAATATATATACTGTAATCAATAGAATTAATATTTATTGCACACTAATAGTAATTTGGACAATATTCTATATTAAAAGTCAATATTGATGTCTAAATGAAAAAAAAACTTTAATTTAAAAAAAAAAAACATATCTTAAAGATGTAGAAAATTTAATTAAAACTGAGAGCAAATAAATATGTAAATGCTTCAGAAATAGTAAATTAAACTATTGAGTTTGAGTGATTTCAATATTTGTAGTAAGTAATATATGAAAGATTAAAATAAGACTAAGAGCTAAATTATGTATTATTTATAAAAAAAACTTGACAGAATAAAAACTTGCAGAAACAAAAAAATATTCCTTTTAAGTTTGCACGTGCTTAAGTAGCTTAAATTTGCATCATTATAAAAATTATTACTAGTAAACTTACAGGAATATAATTATAAATGGAATGGAGCAAAATTATGAATTGAATGAAACGAAGTTAGAAAGTGCTAATAAACTTCATAAACAAAATTATAAATGAAATGGAACGTAATTATAAAGTGCTAATAAACTTACATAAACAAAATTATAAATGAAATGGAACGTAATTATAAGGTGCTAATAAACATCCAGGAACAAATTTATAAATGGAATGGAACCAAATTATGAACTACTAGTAAGCTTTCAGAAACAAAAATAATAAATTCTTATGCGTGCTTTAGCTCTTCCTAGATTATTAAGATATAAATTATTTATTAAATATCTAATATAATTAAATTTGTATTTAATAACATGCTTTTACATTTTTTGAGATCCTGAGCAAAAATATAAAAGTATAAAAATTGAGAATTAATAAACACCATATTCAGCTACTCGTAAAAAAATTAATTTGATCAAATATTTTTGTATTCATTTTAATTATGATCTTTTATCACAAAAACAAATACCTAAAATAATTTTTACTATATATATAATTACTTTTCTCTTTGCGGTAAAAGAAAAGTGATTTAATGCATAAATATATTTACTTGCCAGCAAAATCTTTTATAATTACTGAGCTACGCATAACAGTTTATCTGATTGTTGTAAAGGTATAGTGTCTGGAATATTTTTTTTAAAATTGTAATGTCTTCCTGAAAAAATTCAGATTTCAGCTTGAGCGATCAATAAGAATAACGATACGTTTCTTACTTAAGAAAATAATAATCGCATAATATTTAATCTATTATGCTTGGCACATTTAAGTATTATTTATGATCATTCCTTCAATTTCGCATCTTCTAATTAATTCTTTTCATCCCTTTCATTAATTTAATAACTGAAATCCTTTACCACACCATAGAAAAGAATAACACTCTCTCTAAACGCTGAGTGCCGCAACGTCCACATTAACATTAAAATTCCATTAATTCCCGCCAATCGAGAGCCAAATCGCAGCCAATTTCTGCCACATCATTATAAATCAAAGTCACATCGCAAAGTTCGGATTATCTCTCTATATTGCCAAAGAATAAATAATTCACCGAGATACTCGTATCCATTATTCATCGTTAAATTATTACGAGGTTGAATTGAATTATTACTGTAGATATTGAATCGTAGATACAGCTGTAATAAAGGAAATTGTTTTAAGCCTCGTAGTGGACCTCTATTTCGCTCTTTATAGAAGATAATAATAGCGTTAAATGGCGGTCTTATCGGAATCAATCTTTCTTTCACAGGTCCCTGGGGTGAAGTTTCAGTCATTGATGTAAAATTTAGTGACCAGTGTTTGAATTAAAAATGATAGCAGTAGTTGTAAAAAGATGAATGAATTTTCAGGGATTCCATTGATGTGTTTGTGAGTCAAGTTGCGGTTAGATTAAACGAATTAAATATAGTATATTTCACACATAAAAGTAGTTCTTAAGTCATAAAAGGTTTGTTATTAATGAGTGCCGGTTTTTGATAAAGCATCACTTGTTAAGATCGTTGTATTATTAATGTATCTATGTCAATGCATATGTCGATTCGTCGTTTAATCCATTGGGAAACGAAAATGTTTCGAGTATTATTTTTTTAATATATGAAAATTTAAAAACTGTCAAATAAGGGTAAATTTTAAGAACGTTTTAAAATTCAGAAGTTTGCATTAATTTTTCAGGGATTCCACTGATATACAGTGGTCAAAAAAATAAACGGACCACTCTGAATAATTTTTGATCTAGTGATCGGATCTTCACATTCTAGGGCTCACTCTAAGTGGTACGAGATGGCGATGATCTCAAATATGGGAATTAATTAGAGCAGATGATGTTTTAAATTTAGAAATAAGACACAAAAACGTACTTTCTCTTCATATAAAAATGGCCCATGGAAATATAGTTAGGTTAGGAGAGCGGTCTAGAGTTTGAACCACTCAATGTTAGTTTTACTTTTTACTTATTTCACCTTAGCTCGAGAACTTATCAAGTGAATTGAAAAATTTTGCACACAGTTATAAAATTCGCTTAGCCAAGGATAATTCCATGCAAAATATAATGAATCTGTGAGGAGAGTAGATATCAACAATATCAACCTTCATCTATGAAAAGGTACCTCCACATAGAGTCTAGTTAACATGTCTTAGATACTAGTGAATTGGAAGTGTATTTTTTTGTAGTGGTAGATAAACTACAGTACTCTCCCACCAGAATTATAGTTGTAATAGAATTCGGTGAACGGATACCATAGTTGATTCATTGCTGTTTTGTGAGAAGCCAGGAGAGCTGTATTAAGATCACCGTACTTTTTGAGTGTTGTTCGTGAGAGTTGTATTAAGTTCACGGTCGTGGTCGCTCTTGTGTTTCCCCAAGCAGTCGAGTGTATACGTTGTACGTTGTATATGATCGAGACTGAGTAGCAACAGCGCGAGGAAGTGGGTAATTGCGCAGTCACAAGTAGCAAGTCAACTGTTCAATGTGGACCATCCGTCTAAGTTGGCGTGTTCAAATCATAGTGGGCGTTTTTGCCAAGGTAGGTATGCTCACATCACGCCCGCAATGTGGGGACGTAGATATCGACAATGTCAACCTTCATCTATGAAAAGGTACCCCAACATAGAATCTAGTAAACATGTCTTATATACTAGTGAACTGGAATTGTACTTTTTGTAGTGGTAGATACACTACAAATTCTCGCAGGAGCGATCACTCTCTGTTTCGCAGTAAATGGTAGTTAAAGGAGGTTGGTCGTTCCTAACAGTTACCTTCATTGATTTCAAAATGATATCGGAGGTACATGATTTTTTGCAAGCAATTTCAATTTTAGTTAGTGTCATTTTATTGGTGCGGAAGCACCACTTATGTTGGCCTCATGAAAAAGGAACTGATGAATAAAATTGAATGTTAACAAAAATGACCTTAACTGATATAATTATGCGTAAAAACAAATTTAGCAACTATGAGTAATGGAACTATAATACATACATAAACAAAAAGGTTTTTTAAGTTTGATTTAATTTTACATCGCAAAAATTAGCTTGCTTTAAAAAATGAGGAGAGATTTGTTTGTTTAAAATGCTTAGTTTTTTCTAAAATAACCTTTTTTTTCTACTTTAACTTTCAAGTTTTAAAAATAAATCATCGTATTTAGTGCATTCTGACTTCTGTCTTTCACTAATCGTAAAAAAACTTACTAAATAAAAGTCACTCACAAATATTTTCATACAAAACGAAAGGTATTCAAGGTATTTCTTTTTTTAACTTTGCGTACAGTATATTTCAGTCTAGTTCTGGTTAGAAAAGATAGGAAGGAATTAAATAAAGTATATTTCGCACATAAAAGTAGATCTTAAGTCGTAAAAGATTTGTAATTAATAAAAGTAGGTTTTTGATAAAGCATCACTTTAGATAATGATACCAAGTATTACTTTATTATATTTTTTCGAGCAAAGAATAATTGTTTTTATGGAGTTATCATCCTAATAATAATTAAAAGTGTATAAGAACACCATTTCTTTTCCATGTATGCAAGGAAATAAAACAACATTTTATTAGAAAAATCACTTAAGTAACAAATAATTTCTTTATCGGAAGAATAAAATCAACACTTAAGAAGGATCGAAATTTCATATTTTTAAATTCCTTCAGATCATTCTTTTATATTTCTAGTTTATACAAATCCAATACAAAATGTAAAATTATTTTATTTTAGTTTTGTTCGTTGTAAAATCTATAATGTAATACCTATCGCATATGGCATTAAAAAACTCATTGAAAAAATTGTGTGAATTGAAAAATTGCATGCATTGAAAAAATTGTGTGAATTATTCCTTTATTTCAAATAAATACCAAATCGAGGTTTATTTCACACTTCAAAGGGTGTAGTTAAATCTTAATATACCAATAATCAATAAAACTTACCCTAATCTGTAGCTCGTTGTTGAAGACTGTGTTCTATAGGGCTACGTCAGTTTGGCAAATAATTAGTATACAGTACCGCTCAAAAGTATCAGTACACCTAGAAACTTATAAAAAAATGGCAAAATTCAAAGTGTCATAACTTCTTTAAAAATGATCAAAAATGCTTCTGCTTTAGCTCATTTTGAAGCTTAAAATCTCTACTTTTATGTACTTTAATTGTTTTTAATTAATATATTTTGCAATTATGCACAATTACACTCTAAACAATCACAGAAAATTGTATAAATTTTTTGTGAAGTTTGACGCGATGTACGGGCACAAAGGGGTTAGATATTGTTAATTTTTATTATACCATTGAAACATTTGTACTTTTAGCTTTCATTTGAAAAAAAAAAATTCCAAAAAAACATGTTTTTTGACGAAGTTATTGTTAAATAAAAAAAAGGTTTTTTTCCAGAATTTAATGATTTTTCAGCAATTATAATAATTTTATAAAATAATTTTATTATTATAATAGCAATTATAATAATTTTATAAAATTTGAAAACAAAAATGTATGTACATTTTTGTTTTCAAATTTTTTCTGAGAATAATACGAAAAAATAAATTTCAAAATATTAAATTGTAAACATTGATTCTTATTTCATTATTATATTTTCCAAAAAAAAGTTAAAATTGTTATAATAAATTATGAAATTATATTATCGAGAAATATTAAATTTTAATTTATTTTAATTAAAAAATTTTCATATCATATTATAATTACACTAAAATTCATTATAATTGCTGAAAAATCATTAAATTCTGAAAAAAAAACTTTTTTTTTATTTGACAATAACTTCGTCAAAAAACATGTTTTTTTGGAATTTTTTTTTAAATGAAAGCTAAAAGTCCAAATTTTTCAATGGTATAATAAAAATTAACAATATCTAACCCCTTTGTGCCCGTACATCGCGTCAAACTTCACAAAAAATTAATACAATTTTCTATGATTGTTTAGAGTGTAATTGTACATAGTTGCAAAATATATTATTTAAAAACAATTAAAGTAAATAAAAGTAGAGATTTTAAGCTTCAAAATGAGCTAAAGCAGAAGCATTTTTGATCATTTTTAAAGAAGTTATGACACTTTGAATTTTGCCATTTTTTTATAAGTTTCTAGGTGTACTGATACTTTTGAGCGGTACTGTATATTTAAAGTATTTAACTAAATTCTTGTGTAAATGATAGTAGGTCATGTTTTAAACTTATAAAAATGCTTTTGGACTATTATTAGGAGTTTAAAGCCGAATAATTGAGCAATTTCAAAATAGTATAGACAATATGGCGATCAAACTTGTTTGTTTGCGTTAAGTGCGATTTAATGGTTAAACTCCTAATAGCCTATTTAACACTAAGTAAACTTCAATCCTCTTTCCAGATTGATAAAAAATACTGATCGTGGTCAGTTATTTGCCAAGAAATTTTAATCTTGTGTGATTGATTTGACAAACATAGAAACAGTTATAAAATGAATGTATGCCTTAAGTTTCAGGGTCATAAGATTTACACAAATCTGTCAAATATATAAAATAATTATATAATACGCTTACATTCCGGAAGTGAATTATATAATTCACTTCCGTTTCGTCAGAATTCATATTAATATTCTGCCTGTGTTGTGTGGATGTTTGATTCGCAAACTAATTTTATTTTAAGAAATATTGTATATATGCATCCTAAATTTATGATTCCTGTTTTATCTTGCTTGCTAACAAAAGTAACTGATTCTTTTGGGTATCATATTATTGTATTACAAATTATAATATAACATGGTGGCAGTTACTTTATACCAAGTAGTGTAAAAAAATATTCTCGTTGTTTCATTGCACTAAGAACTATCCTTGGTTTAAATGTAGTGGAACACGACTTAGGTGTTGTTGTCACCTTTTTCGGAATTCAGATACTAATTTTTTTTTCTTTACAGTGCAATAGTTTTAGTTTATTTTATAGAAATACAATAATGCACAGCTTTCGCCTCAATTGTTAATAAAATACAACAATTCAAATTGACATTGATTAATATCGAAACAAATAACAGTTGAAACAACTCATAAAAAAGAAGAAACAGAGATTGTCAAATGCTTTATTTTGAGAGACATCTTTTAAGAAAAGACCAATCAAAGCATACTGGAAAATAAAATATTTCAAATCTTTAGTCTAATCTTCGATAAGGATAAAGTCATCAATTTATCAAATGTTTTCCCTTTCAAAATAAATGGTTTTACAGAGTTAGCATCTTAATAAGGAGAAAAACAATTAAGAACAACCTATAATCCGAAGTATAAAATACAACAAATATTATTGGAAAAGTCATCCAAGGAACTGATAATTTCTTTATCTAAAGAACAAAATCAATGGTTAGGAAGGATTAAAGCATCGAATTCTTAAATTCCATCTGATGATTCAAGTCTGTTCTACGAAAACTCCGTGATGCTAAGCAGGTTTTTCGTAAATACTTCACGCAAGCTTAACCACAAAATGCTAACATTACTTCTATATCTGACAAAAAAACTGATATTTTTTACCAACATTCGCCAATTTTTTATCAGCTACTCTAGAAAGTGACATCTCCCGGAAAGACTTTCTATTTTTCATCATTTTGATTGAGACAAAGCATCAAGCAAATGGCTTTTTGTCTTCAAGGTTCCGTGAGTCAACGATGCTTATCAAATAAGATTGTCGCCAAGATTAACTTTAAACAATGTCTTCAGTACGTTTCTTTTCTTAAGAACATCATTGAATTGGATCAAAAATATTTACTCGAGAAGAAAATGTTTCGAACTTTTTTTTTTGGTTGCTACAACACAAGTAACAAAAAGAGTCAAAGACATCTCTTTCATTCCGAATCCAGTCAGTGAAATTACTTTTGCATCCAAAAAGTGAATAACAGGCATACAAGTTTTTTTAATACTAGTTGGGTACTCGTTCGTAAATAAAATTGAGAAATTACTTTTGCATCCAAAAAGTGAATAACAGGCATACAAGTTTATATAATGCTAGTTGTGTACTCGTTCGTAAATGAAATCTGGAAATTACTTTTGCATCCAAAAAGTGAATAATATGAATGCAGGTTTTTTTAATACTAATGGTGTATTAAAAAATATCGTAAATAAAATCGAGGAATTACTTTTGCATCCAAAAAGTTAATAACGGTCATGCAAGCTTTTTTAATACTTGTTGTGTACTCGTTTGTAAATAAAATCGTGAAATTACCTTTGCACCCGAAAAGTGAATAACACGCATGCAAGTTTAATTAGTACTAGTTGCATGCTCCTTCTTAAATAAAATCATGAAATTATTTTTGCATCCAAAAATGAGTAACGTGCATGTAAGTTTTTTTTAATACTAGTTGTGTACTCATTCGTTAATAAAATCTAGAAATTACTTTTGCATCCCAAAAAAGTGAATAATATGCATGCGAGGTTTTTTTAATACTAGTTGTGTAATAAAGAAACATCGTAAGTAAAATCGAGAAATTACTTTTGCATCCAAAAAGTGAATAACATGCATGCAGTTTTTTTAATACTTGTTGTGTAATAAAAAAACATCGTAAATAAAATCGAGAAATTACTTTTGCATCCAAAAAGTGAATACGATGCATGCAAGTTTTTTTAATGCTTGTTGTGTACTCGTTTGTAAATAAAATCGTGAAATTACCTTTGCATCCAAAAAGTGAATAACATGCATGCGAGGTTTTTTTAAATACTAGTTGCGTATTCGTGCGTAAATAAAATTTAGAAATTACTTTTTCATCTTAAGAAAGTGAATAACATGCATGCAAGTTTTTTTTAATACTAGTTGTGTTCTCGTTCGTAAATAAAATCGAGTCAGTCATGAATCTCAAAATGATCCAGCTTCTTTCACGAAATCCTGTTGTTAAATGAAACAAATTTCATTATTAATTGGAAACATATTAATTAACGAAAGACTATTACTTATTCTTTAAATATAAAGTAAATGAAAGAAGAATGATGTTTTTTCATTATATTATTTTATCAATATCTTAAATTTGGTCAGTATCTTAAAATCAATGGCATATCGTCGAAATTTTATCAATGTCATATCGTCTTAAAACTAGATTTTACATCAAACAGTTGAGTTCGCAGGTCTGGAGAGACATCTAACTTTAATTTGATATTAGTGTATTCATAAACTGGAAATAAGTAAGCTGAAATAGATCTTCCCGTTGAAACAAAAGCAAAAAGTAGAAAAAAGAATTAAAACCAGAAATGTTAGCAGGAAAACATACTTCATCATTGTAAATTTGGTTATTTTTATTTGATGCGATATACGAATGCAATTTGTTCATAAATGCATAATTTATTCATTATATTGTTAATAAATAAAATTGTTTCGAATTTTCTTTCTCCACTAGTATTTTAAATAAATAATTTCTCAAAAATGACGGTAATGTAAAATATTAAATGAATGGAATTAATGAATGGTGTTCCACGGGGAAATGGTGTGCCATGGAACCCCTTGATTCCATGGAATAACATTCGTCAGCCTCGCAAAGCAAGGTTTTAGAAGTTGAATTCATTAAAATAAATATTAACTATTTTCACTTTCATTATACTACTTCTGCAGCTCTACAGCCTGTTGCAGGTTAAGGCTGTATCCAGAAATTTCTCCCACTGCTACAGTCGTCCAATGCTTGACCTCAACTACGTAATTGCATGTAAGGTTTTTTTCAAGTTTATCAAGCCAACTGGCGTTTGATTTACCTCTTTTCCTTTTTCTTAATGATTATTCTAAAAATGTCTTCGCATTTTTAGAATAAAGATTAACTGTTTTCAGTGACATTCGGCACCGAAGATGAGTACTACTGATTATTGATTGCGGTTAACCCATTATAGTCATGATTTTAAGGCATTCACTGAGTTTAAGGCACTTAGCTGTCATTGTAAAAAAAAAATGGTATTCAATCCTCAGTTGCTGTTTGAAGATTAGCTTCAGATCAGGGATACCACTTGGCTGGAAAGTGAAGGTGGTATTGTGAACGATGTTAACCACAATGAATGCCATTGGTCACTAAATTATGGTGCCTAAACCTCAATGACTATCAGGCACTTAATGGGCTGCAGCGGCAATGCATTGGGCATTGCTATCTAGACAAGTAAAATATTATTTTCTGTGCAGTTTTAAGAGATTAATTGAATGAAACCAAACTTGCTAAAGCTATAAGATATTTAGGAGCAAAATTTACAGCTATATACTTGTACCTATATACGAATCTGACAATGCTATCTCGGCAAAGAAGGTTTACCAATTTTTTGCATGCGAAATTGAAGAAGATCAAACAAGTCAATCGGACTGATAATTCTGAAGTTTTTTTTTACTATAATCACTATTTTTCAACTGAACTTTGTATGAATTAAATCCTCATAACCATTTAATCATAATCCTCATCACAATCCACAAACCTCATAATCCTACTTACCATTTTTTACGGATTTATTGTCATTCGCATTAACGTAAAAAGTGCACCCTAAAAAGACTCCTACCCTGTTTAATAGGCATTCAATAGAGAAAACAAGTGCAAGTTAAAAATAGTACTTTTTATGCACCAAACTCCTTGCAATTTCAGAAGTATTAGTCGCGTTCATTCTTTACTGCGTCACTTCCGATTCTGTGCACTAAACTACTTCAGAAACAATGCTTCATTTATCTAAACTGCAGCATTTAAGTTCCTTTCCCATTCCCCCCTTTCCTCTCCCATCAAAATTCGGCACGGGATTTTCGGAGTTTTGACTATTTTAGAGCTATTTTTAGTGTACAATACATCCTTTTTTTTCCTTCTTAATAATCAAATTATTTTGCAAGCCTCTTCTTAACTCAAGAATTTTGTTTATTTTTTCATAATTGGCGTTGGACAGCCGACCCAATTCTGAGTATTGAGTGATTCATGACTATTAATATTCAGCTCCATAGCCTTGTAATTTTGAACCTAACCAAGAATACAAGGGAACTCTTGGGTCAAACGTTTGGACAAACTGGTATTCGTGATAGACTTTTTGATGGAACTAACCTGCATTTGCGACATATGGAGATGAAAGCCACGAAACTTCCCATGGTTAGACCGACAGGAGGGGGGTTTTGACCCACGATCTGCCTGCTACTGGGGATATTTTATGTCAGCATTGTGATCGGCGCGAAGCGGGAACAAAATTCATATCAACCAGCCACAGAAGAGTTTTCAACCAGAATCGCATAATTGGGAGGAAAAATGCTCTACCTATGCTCTACTAAATGCTCTAACTCAAAAATTTTTATTTCATAACCATCTTTGAACAGCTGACCCAATTCTGAATTCACGACAATTAATATTCAACTCCATGCCTTGTAATTTTGAGCCCAATCCAGAAGACAAGGGAATTCCTGGATCCTCAGAGGTATTGATTTACTATGGGAACTTGGAGTACTTTGTGACTCCGACAAATTTAACGTGCACCAGTCACCATTTAATACATGGGGATTCTTCTGCCTGTTGGATTCAAACTCCCATTCTCACGAGCAAGAGCCCAACACCCTACCAAGTAGGCTATCTCGACCCTAACTCCATAATTTTATTTTATTATCTAACCGTCGTTGAACAGCCGGTCAATTTTAGGTTTGCGACTACTAATGTTCAACTCCGTAGCTTTGCAATTTTTAACCAATCCAGAAGACAAGGAAACTACTGGATCAGTAACCCCAGAGGTATGATTAGTTATGGGAACATGGAGGACTTTGTGCCTCGACAGATTTAACATACATCAGTCACCATTAACTACACCATTTGTCTTCGCCGGCGAGGATCGAACCCACGATCTCTTGGACATGGGCCCAGTGCCCTGCCAACCAGGCTATCCCGGCTATCATAATATCTGGAATAGGCTGGGATAACCGATCCCCACTGACCGAAGACTCCCCGCGTAATAAATGGTGACTGATGCACGTTGAATCTGTAGAGTCGCAAAGTCCTTCATGTTCGCATAACAAATCAATACCTCTGGGGGTTTTGATCCAGGAGTTTCCTTATATTCTGGATTGATTCAAAATTGCAAGGCTACGGAGTTGAACATTAGAAGTCGTAAACCCAAAATTGGGTCTGCTGATCAACGGCTGATAAAATAAAATAAAACAAAATAATATCTGTTGTTGTGGTTGTAGTTAATTTACGTCGCACTAGAGCTGCGCAATGGGCTATTGACGACGGTCTGGGAAACATCCCTGAGGATGATCCGAAGACAAGCCATCACAATTTTGATTCTCTGCAGAGGGGAAATAATATCTGGAGTGAATAAATAATTTGTATAATAAAAGCATGAAAATAAATTAATAAACTTATTTAACGTCAAATTGGAGAGAGCTGAAAATAAATTATACAAGATTACAAGGTTATATATATAGAGATTCAAATTTAATAAAATAATAATGGCCACCAATCATTTAATCTATTTCCTTCACCAGTTAATATGAATGAAACATGTAAACCAAGAGTTTAAATATAAATGCGAATGACACATAGGATAAACTTATATATAAATTGTTGTTGTTGTTCATTTACGTCGCACTAGAGCTGCACAATGGGCTATTGGCGACGGTCTGGGAAACATCCCTGAGGATGATCCGAAGACATGCCATCATAATTTTGATCCTCTACGGAGAGGATGGCACCCCCACTTCGGTAGCCCGACGACCTGCACGCGAAGTCGAGCACTTTACTGTAGAACAGTTTAACGAGGACCAATACCGCACACCTTCGATCCCTACGCAGACAGATCCAAGTGGTCACCCACCCGCACACTGACCGCAGTCAGTGATGCTTGACTTCGGTGATCTGCTGGGAACAGTGTCTTAACGATCAGTCCACTGCGGGACAACTTATATATAAAGCGCGATATCTAGGTATCTATCTTTTTAATAATGAGATTTTTAAACAATAAATAATATGTGTCATGTAAACACGAAAATAAATGAATAAAATTTATTTTTTCCACAGTGTTGATTTAATTGAATTAACATGATATTAAAACGTTTTATTAATTCTTTTTTATTTTGAAGAAGAGCCATTTCTTAATTTTCACTTCATTATACATTTTGAAAGATGATTAAAACCATTTCTTATAATGAAATGTTAAACAAAACGTCATTAATCTTTCTAACGTCATTTAAAATCTCAGGAAAAAAAACATTCGTACTTTGTATTTAAACTCATCAAATCATGGCTTGGCAGCAAAAAATATCACAGAAATTCTTGTTTGTGCGGATGTCTATCTTTATTTCTTAAAATTAGAGCAATGAGATCTTTACTCAATAAATATGCATAGTATAAACACATAAATAAATTTATAAAGTTTACTTTTTCCATAGTGTTGATTTAATTAAATTTGCAGGATATTGAAAAGTTTTATTAATTATTTTCTTTTATTCATTCTTTTTTATTTTGATTTCACTTTTTCGTACTTCTTTTTTACTTTCTCTTTAGNAACTTATATATAAAGCGCGATATCTACGTATCTATCTTTTTAATAAAGAGATTTTTAAACAATAAATAATATGTGTAATATAGACACGAAAATAAATGAATAAAATTTATTTTTTCCATAGTGTTGATTTAATTGAATTAACATGATATTAAAACGTTTCATTAATTTATTTTTATTTTGAAGGAGAGCCATTTCTTAACTTTCACTTTATTATACATTTTGAAAGATGATTAAAACCATTTCTTATAATGAAATGTTATACAAAACGTCATTAATCTTTCTAACGTCATTAAACGTCCTTTAAAATCTGAGAAAAAAAAAACATTCGTACTTCATATTTAAACTCATCAAATCATGGCTTGGTAGTAAAAAATATCACAGAAATTCTTGTTTGTGCGATGTCTATCTTTATTTCTTAAAATTAGAGTAATGAGATCTTTACTCAATAAATATGCATAGTATAAACACATAAATAAATTTATAAAGTTTACTTTTTCCATAGTGTTGATTTAATTAAATTTACAAGGTATTGAAATGTTTTACTAATTATTTTTATTTATTCATTCCTTTTTATTTTGATTTCAATTTTTCATACCTCTTTTTTACTTTCTCTTTATTATATATTTTGAAAGGTAACTTGAATCATTTCTTATAATGAAATGTTATAGGAAACTTCATTAATCTCTTCACAATCTGAGAAACACTAAAACCTTTGGTACTTTAAACTTAATGTCATTAAATCATGACTTGGCATTAAACAATATCTCAAATTCATGTTAGTTCAAAGTATATCTGTACTTCTGCAAATTAGGACAAAAAATTATCATTCCTTAATCATCAAAGTAGAAAGAGTGAAAAGTGATAATTGCAATGCAAGGATATATAGTCAAGCTTAATAAAATAATCATTTTAGCCAATCCGCCAATTATATCAGCCAATCATTTTATCATCTATTTCTTACACCAATTAAATGTAATTGAAAAATGTAAACAAAAACTTAAAATGTTACCCCAAATCACACATATACTAAACTTATTCATTTAGGTGCCATACCAACTTAGTAGCTTCCTTTATTTGTATTTTCTTAATAATGCGATCCTTAATCAATAAATAGTATGCAATTAGCGTCGTAATAGTAATAATTAGTGTAGAACAAATACGAAAATAAATGAATAAAATTTATTTCCTCCATAGTGCTATTTAATTAAATTAACATAATATTAAAAAATTTCATTTACTTGTCTTTATTTTAAAGAAGCGCCATTTTTCATATTTCTTTTTCCCCTTTCTCTTTGTTATATATTTTGAAAGGTAATATAAAACATTTCTTATAATGAAATATTAAACGAAACGTCATTAATCTTTTCACAATAATCTGAAAAAAAGAACACATAACAAAACTGATACTTTAAACTTAACGTCATTAAATCATGGCTTGGCATTCAACAATATCATATCAAATTNCCATCTGTTAGAAAATGTTTAGTGTGAAGTATATCTTTATTTCTTCAAATTAGGACAAAAAATAATCATTCCTTTAACGTCAAAATAGGAAGCGCGGAAAGTGATAATTAAAATGCAAGGATACATAGTCAAGTTTAATAAAATAATAATGTCCGCCAATCATTTTGGCATCTATTTCTTACACCGATTTAATGTGGATGAAACATGTAAGCCAAAACCTAAAATGTTACCCCAAATCACACACATGCAATAAACTTATTTATTAGGTGCCATACCAAATTAGTATCTTCCTTTATAGGTATTTTCATAATAATGAGATCTTGAATCAATAAATAGTATGCTATTAGCGTCGTAATAGTAATAATTAGTGTAAAATAAATACGAAAATAAATTAATAAAATTTACTTCTTCCATAGTGCTATTTAATTAAATCAACATAATATTAAAAAATTTCATTTACTTGTCTTTATTTTAAAGAATCACCATTTTTCATATTTCTTTTTCCCCTTTCTCTTTGTTATGTATTTTGAAAGGTAATATAAAACATTTCTTATAATGAAATATTAAACGAAACGTCATTAATCTTTTCACAATAATCTGAAAAAAAAGAACACATAACAAAACTGATACTTTAAACTTAACGTCATTAAATCATGGCTTGGCATTCAACAATATCATATCAAATTCTTGTTAGTGTGAAGTATATCTTTATTTCTTCAAATTAGGACAAAAAATAATCATTCCTTTAACGTCAAAATAGGAAGCGCGGAAAGTGATAATTAGAATGCAAGGATACATAGTCAAGTTTAATAAAATAATAATGTCCGCCAATCATTTTGGCATCTATTTCTTACACCGATTTAATGTGGATGAAGCATGTATACCTGGAGTTAAACTGCAACCGCGCCTGACAAGTAGCGTAAGCTTATTGATATGATATTACACGCCAGAACTACGTGCCCGGGTGTGGTTGTAATAGAATCTATTAAGTAGAATTATGCCTCGAAATCGAATGAAGGCACCTGAAAGTGCCAAAGTTGTGACCTAGTAATTGCCAAGACACATAAATCAATCTTTATTACGTATTATTACATCCGGAGAGAGACGGTACATACAAACTGGACTTATTTGCAAGTATGAAAAAACAGCGCTATGGCCATGGTAAATGGTTTATCATCTGCTGGTCGGAGAAAATGGTTTTAGGTGTAAGGAAATTATATTCCAAATCTGTGGAAAAGAAAGGGTTTGTGTTTTTTTATTATTTTTTATTTTTCATCACACCATTTCCGCTTGTTAAGAGGGTGTGTAGCCCTGATGTAGACAACATCTGTTTTGGAGAAAGTTTTAATTATATTACTTGGGGGGAAATTGTTTTACATTGAAGCAATAAAAGTTATCGCCATTACCATGAGATTAATAATAGACACGAATTCTCTTAGACTAATAATAGATTTTAGGTATGAGATTAATGATAGACACGAATTTTCTTTTATTTATTTGATTAGTTACTAATAGTAGTATTTGTTATGTAACTTTAGTATTTATAATATTTCTTTTTAAAGTTTAATTTAGTTACTACCATACTGTGCTTACGTGTTACTACTATAAGTTTAGTTTAGCGTACCATAATGTAGGCTGTGCTTTCAATCATTACCAATTGATAATAGAAACGAATTCTTTTAGATTAATAATAGATTTTAGGTATGAGATTAATGATAGACACGAATTTTCCTTTTTTTCTTTTATTAGTTATTAATAGTAGAATTTGTTATGCAACTTTAGTATTTACAATACTTCTTTTTAAAGTTTAATTTGGTTACTACCATACTGTGCTTATGTGTTGCTACCATAAGTTTAGTTTAGTGTACCATAATGTAGACTGCGATTTCAATCATTGCCATGAAATTAATAATAGACACGATTTCTTTTAGATTAATAATAGATTTTAGGTATGAGATTAATGATAGACACGAATTTTCCTTTATTTTGATTAGTTACTAATAGTAGAATTTGTTATGCAACTTTAGTATTTATAATATTTCTTTTTAAAGTTTAATTTAGTTACTGGCATACTGTGCTTACTACCATACTGTGTCTACTACCATACTGTGCTTATGTGTTACTACCATAAGTTTAGTTTAGAGTACCATAATGTAGGCTGTACTTTCAATCATTACCGTGAGACTGATAATAGATACGAATTATTTTAGATTAGTAATAGATTTTAGATATGAGATTAATGATAGACACGAATTTTCTTTTTTTTTATTAGTTACTAATAGTAGTATTTGTTATGTAACTTTAGCATTTATAATATTTTTTTAAAACTTTAGTTGCTACTGCATAGTGTGGTTAAAATTAGTCAGATGGTTTTTAAGAATTTATAACAGTTATTCTCCCAATTGAAAAAATAATTCTTAAAGTAAATTTATGTTACTAGGAATATTAATTTTTTTTCAAAAGGTTCTGTTTTCTATTAAAAATAGTATTCCATAGATGGCACTTTTAGTAGTAAACTTGTAAATCTAATAAGAACACTAGAAAATATAATCACAATTTTTCAATATATGAAACTCGTGTTACAACATTATTGAAAACTTCATCATCAGTCACAATCACATGTCGTAATCAGAGATGAAATTTTTATACAACAAAATGTAAGTCACTACTACCATAACCAAATGTATGATGAAAGTAGAAACTTACGTCTCCATCTGTTAGAAAATGTTTGAATTAAAATCATGAACATAGGGGAAAAAACTTCATACCCTTAGAGGAGATATTACTCCTCTAAGTTCATACCTTGCTATCTGGGGAGCCGCAAACTTATTTTTCTGAGAGGGGGAAACTCCCGTTTTGCCGAACGAAATTCCTAATTAGACCTAATCATAAATAAGCAGCTTTTACATTTTGTAAGGAAGCGTCAAGATTGGTTCCAAAGAAGTATAAAATATAAATAAACATAGTTGCTAATTTCTTCTAATTTCACCTGGACGATTTTATTTTTATATTTGAAGTTATAGTAAAATTTAAATTTAAATTTTTGATTTAAAATGCTCTTGATCATTTTAGCCAAATAATGGATATCAATTTATTGAAATCTATAAAAATACACTTTTTTTGTCAAATTCGAAACAGTAAGTTACAAAACCGTAATCTTTTACAGATTAAACTAATTAATGTTGTTAACAATTTGCTTCAATTAAAAAATAAAAATATTTTGTCGCTAATATTTTCACAGCATATTATTTTTTCCACCAATATATTACTGATATTTAACAATGTTTACTTATACTAAATCAGTATATAAAATAATTAATAAAACGTGTGACACATTTTTTCACTATCCCAACAATCTGATAACAAAAAAATTCAGTGATAGTCAGATATCGTCAAATACCGAGTAGAAGTAGAATATTTTTAAGAGAATTAAATTACTCCGAAAATAACTGGAAATTTTTTAAAACAAAATGGCAACAGTTTTTTTTTCTTGTCTTCAGTCATAAGAGTACGTGATGGCAAAATATTATAATTTTATTAGCGATTAGTTTTTTTGAAAAATTAATTTATTAATTAAAAATTGAATTGAAAAATTAATTATGAATTGATGAACATGAACTGAATTTAACAGCGCAATTAAGAATCTTCAACTATGAAGTAAAATTACCGCATCCATTACATTTTAATATCAGAATGCTCATTTAAGTTTTGATACCAATAATTTTTCGAATAACTTTTGAGTTATGAGAGTGAGAGGGATGCTTGGGGTAAATTCTCTGAAATAGTTGGTGGTGGTGGCAGTAACCCTTTTTTTTTTAATATCGAAAAAGTTTTATGGAAAAATATTTCTGCAGCATTTATTTGTAATATTTTTTTCTTCCATGAAACATTCTTGAAACTTTCACTTTTATTACTAACCAGGCTCTATTTTCCTATTCTCTAGTGCATTATTTGAATTTTTCTTTCGCGTAAAAGAAGGGCAAGAGGTTTTTCTTGACGATGAACAAGATGTCTTTTTAAATCTCAATTTCCTTTCTAGTGAAATTTTGCATTTGGAAACAGAAGCTCCTAGACGACGGATTGAAAAATGGACTTTTCAATGACAAAGAGGGGATTAGATTTGTTGAGAAAGACATAAGAATGGAGAAATAAAATCCTGAATGCTTTTTAATCCTGAATCCTGAATCCATAATGCTTTTCGTCGTTGCTCAAAAAAAGTTAAATGAAGGTGTAATGTGGACAAACTTCCCATGATTTCTAGAAAAAGAGAGTGAGAGAGAGAGAGAATTCATAAATATGACGAATGGTCAAATGAAATTTGTCGAAAAGTGGAAATTTTTGGGAGGTCACAGTGACCTCCCATATCGGCACTCCTGCTTGCTGTATAAATCAGTTCCAATTTTTTTTTTTTTTTAGCTTAACTATTATATTTTTTGGCATTATTTAAAAATAAATAATTAAAAATCTTATTAATTGTGCTTCGTCATTTAACTATTTTACAAATTCAATTTAATTTTTTTAATCATCAATTTAGGATTGAATTGCCTTTTATTTTTCATTAAAAAAAACAGCTTTTTCTCGAAATATAAAAAATTTTCGATGAATAATTTTTTTCTTTCAAACTAAGCTGGAAATACTTCTTAAAAGACCAAGATGAGGTGATGTTGACACCAGAAATATCTAATGTAAAGACTAATAAATTATAAATTGCTATAATATTGCTAAGAAATGTACTGAATATTTTAGAGAAAGGTTAAATGGCATTTTCCGCAATAATATCACTATTTAAATTAGTTTTCTAACTCAAGCAGGAAAAAAAAGAAGAAAAAACTGCAGAAACAATAACATTTTATAATGTACCGTAACAGCTAAGTATTTATTAAAATATTACGATTGCCAGCATGCTACATTACATTCCCAAGCTTCATTAAAAGCTTTGTGATTACTTACATTTTTGCTACATTTCTTCCTGTCAAAACACTAAATACATCGTGTGTGACGTTTAAGCAGAAACTTCCGACATTTTTTGCTCTTTAGAAAATAATTACTGTTATTGTTTAGTCTAGGGAGCAAAGCCCACAGACTTATGTAATTTAAATCAATTTAAGCAAACAAATCAAGCTCTAAAAATTATTGCGTGGACAAAATTTTAAAAGAGACATTTGTTAAAAAATTTCTGGAAAATAAAACAAGCACACTTCTTTTTAAAAGTTTAGCTCTTTTTCTTTAAAAAAGAAAAATAGTGAGCATTTCATCCTTAAGATTTATTTTTTACAAACTACACTGAAAAAATATTCCCTGATTTAAATACGGTACGAAAGCAAAGCACCGGCATTCAGTGCCATTTTCACACTCAATCCATTTTTAATGAAACTAGTTACGGAACAAAAAGTCTCACATACTGTAATTTTCACAGTAATAATTACCGTAAAGTAGCAGAATCACTCGAATTAAATAAATATTATTGCAAAAGTACGGTATAATATCTCACTGTATAATATTTTGCAGTATAAATAGATTTTACGGATGATGCACCCATGTGCGATACTTAATACCTAAATTTAATCCGGAATTTCTCACATTGTAGATGCAAAGTGTACTAAGTTTCGATGTCAAAATTCTATGATCACAGGCACGAAATTCAATTAAAACATAGTAATAATTATAATAATATAATAATAATAAGGTAAGAAGGAAAAGAAGCACGAGCAAGCAATTGTCAAATTTAATCTTTAACGCAGAATAAAGCATTGAAAAAAAAAATCGAAAAATAAAAAAAACATAAAATCACTGAATTACTCTAATTAAATAAAAATTACTGTAAGAGTTAAAGTATCGTATTTTAAGGTCAGAATGGATTTTACGTATAATGTTCACAAAGAGCCGGTACAGACCCATATATATATACTACCATACTGTGCTAACGTGTTACTACTATAAGTTTAGTTTAGCGTACCATAATGTAGGCTGTGCTTTCAATCATTACCAATTGATAATAGAAACGAATTCTTTTNATATATATATGCATATATATATGCACCCACCTGTGGCAAAATCTACTCCACTTTGAAACTCTAAGGTTTAATAACATAATAGCTGTGAACATGTTATTAGTAATAAAAATTATTTGACTGTAGCATTTCTAAGAAAACTAGCTAAAAAAATACTTCACCATTTTAACATTTTATTCATACAGCTAATATATTCAAAAATATTTTTTAAACTAAACTTCTATGCGCATTAAGGAAATAATAGATTTTTTTCTCTAGTTTGACTAATGAAAGACAGTGTTTGATAAAACCATGGATACATAGGGCAACCATGGATAATAAATTTCAAAATAATTTATATGTAAACTTGGCACCTGTATAAAAATTGAAACGTTTAACAAAAATTTAATAAAATAAAATTGTTGCAAGAAAAAATAATTAAGCTTTACAAATTTTTATTTGTTGAAAATTAAGTAGAATCGGAATAAAAAAAATCTGAAGCATTTAGTTCTTTAATTATTTTCCTATATTATAAAACTTTCAACAAAAATAATAATTCGGCAGATTTTTTCTTCTTAAGTGAACTAGATACCACTCTTGCATCATAAAAGAACAGTCGCAGTTGAAGTTAACTAAGCTGTGTTAACAGATATGGGTACTTTATACAAAATTTGAAACTAACGATGCGGTCACAGTTAAAGGAAGACGCGTGTATTTTCAAGCTCTCAGATTACTAGAGCTAATGATTTACAGTTAATGACCGCTTTTTGAAAGGAAGTAAGCTCTAATTTGTTAAACCTTATGACCGAATTTGTTTTGGATGATTTATTAAATGAAAGGAGAAAAATTTCAGATTTTCATAACATATTCGACAGATTTTCATAACATATTCGCATTAATGGTAAACATTATTTGTTGTTTTAGAATTAAACTGCTTTAAGTAAGCAATTTAGTTTCATGCCTATTTTCTCGTCATCTTGTATTCTTAGCTATATTTTCAATTCTCGTTTTCTTCCTTTCTTTTTCACGAGACTTTGGATGATAAATGTCATTCGGTAGAAAATGATTGCAAAAATGATTGAAAATAATCGGTTCAATTTAATAGATGATGTAAAATAATGATCTATAATTTTTAGAGTTTCTATATAGTTTATTTCAAAATCGTAAAGCAGTAAAATTTTGCGATTTGCGGTTTTGAATAACTGTGTTTTTAAAAGAACACAGTTATCTACTTTTAAATTTCTTGAATTTCAATTTAAACAGTTCAATTTCAGCTTAAAATATTAAATTAAGTTTTTTATTTTTTTTTATTTGACTATTTGAATTAAGTTAAGAGAAAACGAAAATATTAATTAAAAATCAAAGTGTAACGCTAAAATACAGAATAATCCTAAGGTAGCTTAATACTGAACTACCTATCAAAAAATGTTTATTTCAAAAGCATATTTAGAATTTTCTCTCCCCCTCTGATTCCTGTGTTTTACGTTTCTTTTTTTTTAAACAAGCTTTTCATTTTAATAAGAAGAGTTTTCAAGCAATATGTCCCTAGCAATTTACGATTGATAATCTAATACAGAACATTTGTCTATTTCGGAATTTGCTAAAATTAACTTTTATTATTGTTTTTTTAAATTAAATTTATGAATTGCATTATAAATAACCACCTATGCATTATTTTTGTTTGTACATGGTAAAATAAGTGTTACAATACTTAATGACATATTTTATAACAGTCGTTGAATAGCCGATCCAATTTTGAGTTTACGACTACAATGTTCAACTCCGTAGTCTTGTAATTGTGAACCCAATCCAGATGACAAGGGAACTCCTGGATCAAATACTGGAAGAAATTTGTTTTCGTAGAGGACTTTTTGATGGAACTAACATGCATCTGCGTTGCATGGGGAGAAAAACCACGAAAATTTTCCATGGTTGGCTTGACGGCAAAGGGACTCTGTCACAACATGATCCGTCTACTACTGAGGATAATTTACGTTATCATTGTGGTTGGTGCGAACCAGCTCATATTGACCAGTCATCAGTGGGATTCGAACCTGATTCACCTCATTGGGAGGCGAGTGCTCCATCCCCTGAATCACCCCGGTTCACTCGATGACATAGAAAAAAAAATTTTCAAAAATTTTAATTGAGCAAAACGTCGAAATGTTTCCAGCTCTTATAATATAGGTGCCCATTTTCAAGATTCGCCAAATGAGATAAATAAAACATATTAAAAAGACAGTCTAGCTGCTAACAAAAAAATGAAAAGTAAATTAATGGAATGTAATGGGAAGTAAACGTAAATTTGAAAAAGAACGTTAGAGAAAAAACCATTGTAACTTGACATACTATAATCCATATAATATACGCAATCAACTGCTTATAATAGGAAGTAATTACATTCTGTTTTGACATTCTGTTAATCCATTGCAAAATATACGGACCAACTGCATATAATAAAGAAGTAATTGTATTTCCTAAATATAGGAGAGTAATGATATAGGTTCCTGATCAGACCAGGTACCAGCAGTTTGGTGTTCTGTGTTTATTTATACAAAATAGACAACCAACTGCATATAATAGAAAAATAGCTATATTTCCTAAATATAGGAGATTATATTATAATGGATTCTGGTTAGACCAGATACCATCAACTTGGCTTTCCGTTCATCCATACAAAATGTACGGACCAATTGTAAATAATACAGAAGTAATTGTATTTCCTATTGAAAGGAGAGTAATGATATGGGCTCCTTGTCAAACCAGGTACCTACAGTTTGATATTCTGTTTATCCATTCAAAATTTGCTACCAACTGTTTATAATAGGAAAGTAATAATATTTCCTAAGTATAACAGAGTAATCATATTATGGTTCCTGGTCCGATCAGAGAGCAGTGGTTAGCGTTCTGCTTATCCATACAAAATGGACAACCAACTGCATATAATAGAAAAATAGTTCTATTTCTTAATATGGAAGAGTAATCATATAACAGATTCTGGTCAGACCAGAGACCACCAACTTGGCATTCTGCTTACCCCTACAAAATACACTGACAAATTGCATATCATAGAGAAGTAATTGTATTTCCTATTAAGAGGAGAGTAATGATATAGGCTCCTAGTCAAACCAGGTACCAAAGGTTTGGTATTCTGTTCATCCATACAAAATATGCAATCAACTATATATAATTAAAAAAAGTAATTATATTTCCAAAGTAGAGTAATAATATAACGGTTCCTGGTCAGACCAGAGACCAGTAGTTCGGTGTCCTGCTTATCCATTCAAAATATAAAACCAACTGCATGTATAAAAAAAAGTAATTTTCTTTCCTAAGTATAGGAGAGTAATTATATAACGGTTCCTGTTCAAACTAGGGACCAGTAGTTATCCATATAATCTACAATAACATGTAATAAAATGGCTGTCGCTCTAAAGTAACAATACATTTAAAAGTTTGCAGTAAAGCGATATACAAACTTTTTGTTCTTTTTTTAGTTTACTGATGTAAGTAATTACGTCTAATGACAGCAGTTTCCGCTAGAATTTTTTCTAATTTAATTGCGTTTTTTTCTTATGTCTTGTGACCCAAAAGCTTAAAATAAGAAAGCAGTCAATGAGATCCTGCTTATACCTTCATTCTCGTTTCGAATGACGTCATCATTCCTACTCAATTAAGAGAATTATGCCTCTGCCGACACAAACCAAGGACATCCAGAAGTCATCAAGAAAGAGTATAATCAGAATTAAGTATTTCATGCTACAAGTGGCGACCGATGTCATCTGATGATAAAACCGTCTCTCTTTTGGCGACAGCCAACTGATTGATGACTTGACAGCAGCCAAGGTACTGGAAATAGCAATGGAGAACCAAATCTCCATCCGATAAAACTAGGAGTGGAGGAAAAGCAAATGTGCAACGAGGCGGTACTAATTAGCACTGCTAACTTCTTGTTGGTTTCGGTTGCTTCTTACAAGGGTGGTACACATTTTTTTTTTCACTAAGACAGCAATTGCAGACAGACGAATAGATAAGTTCCAATCTTATTTGGAGGGAAGTATTAAATTACAGAGTCTTGACGCTCTTCGGGAAGTCATTTGGATTGAATTCTACTGGACTGACATCATATTCTGGCTTGTTTCATCTATTTGAATTACCGTTTGTTACGCTTGGAGAATGTCGCAGAAGATGCAGAGGAGAAGATCATGAGAAGGATGCGAGAAGGTTCTGAAAAGCGAAACTAATCTCACGGAGGATCAAGAAGTTGTTTTTTCCTGTTTTTGTGCCAATTTTCTACTAAAAGCGAAATTGACTCACGAGCGATATAATCAATGGTAGATGCAGGGATAATCATTTGAAATTGTCCATCAAGCATGAAACAACATGTAATTTGATTAAAATCTAAAATGATAAGTTTCTAATACTGACTTGGAGGAAAAATATTTAACCTTGCTGTTGACACGCCCCAAGCAGATACGCTACAGTCAAATGTTTATTTTTAAGTTTTCAAATTATAAAATCACATTGTAATTGGCTAAAGGCCATTTGCAGGTTAATTTGAGTAGATTTTATCTTAAAGAAATCAATAAGGGTGAAAGACACAAAATCTCTCTGATGCATGCGTTTACTGAGATTTTAATCAAGAATTCTTCTCTTGGATTTTGAATTACATCTATTTTTATTTTATTTATTATTTTTTAGGTTTTTTCTACTCCCCGTCAGTTTATAAAGTATAATTTTATAAATTTTATAGCACACCACTTGTGTATTCCTTAGATACACATGTTTTCTGGAAATTAATTAATTAATTTGTTTTAAGTTTTTTTCTCTTTCTTTTTTAATAACCGATTATAATTTTATAGTAAACTATTCTTTTAAAATATTGGAAGTAAAATCGTTATTTCAATTTGGAAGAAATAGTGCATTATAGCAGATTTTTTAAGAAAATTCTAAAACAATAAGACTTTGCAAACTATTCACCTTTAGGAGGCCTCTTCGCCTTCTTTTATTTTAGGTTTAATTACTAATTTCTGCTTTCTTGATATTTTTTTGTACTTAACAAACTTTTAATGATACAGTATTGTTAGACAGCACCATACCTGTCGAAAGAAGACAGAAAACAAAGGTGTTGCTTGATAATTTGCGGGTGATAATTTTTAGAACTTCTATGAAATTCTCCTCAAAATTTCAAAACAATAAAATAACTCGATTTGTGGTTTTGAGTAGGTAATTTAAAACTGCACGTTTCTAAGTTTTTTAGATTTTTTTAAATCTACTTTTATTACAGTTTAAGCTGATGAAAAACGATTTGGATGGCACTGAAAATTCCTTTAATGTTAAATTAAGAAAAACAAAGTTGTTTATAAAAAATCAGGCAACTGTAAACTATTTAACTACATGTGAAGAACAGTTAGTTGATTGCAAAACTTGTTAGGCATAGTTTTGTTAGAAAAAATTAATGGAGAATCTCAGGCTTTATATCTTGAATTGTGATTGGTTGGATTTTACATGTATCGAAATATACTGCCGAGCAGAGTAAATATCCATTATCAGTTTATTTGTAAAAATTAAATGAAGTAGATTAAAAGCATATTTAAAACTTTCTCTTCCTCTCAGATTCCGCCGCCATCTTGGGTCTTAGTTTCTTCGTTTTCACAACAAGGTTTTTTTTCTTTAAATAAGTGTTTTAATTGATAGCTCTATACTTTTCAAAACTGTCTTAAACTAGATTTTTTGATTGATTTTTCTTTCTTGAAAATGTAGGGGGAAAAATCCATCCCCATCATCCCCCCTTTGGCAGTTAAACTCTTCAAACATTTTATTAGAAAATAGGTAAATTTATTCATTCGAACAGAAAGCGATAATGCAATTTATTGCTTGAGTCTTTATTCATTAAAATTGCGTTTGAATGATTAAATCAAATTGGTACTTTCTGATATGAAAGTGACCTTCTTACATGTTAAGAGGTGTGACATTCAATGTATTACATGATTAAGTAAATTTATTCTTAGCATGATTTCAAAATAAAATTTTGCCTTTGGATAAGCAGAATTTAATTCTGACGCAAAAGCACTAAATTCATTTACATTTTAAATTAAAAGTTTTAAAAAAATCATTTCACTCTTAGCTTAAAATTTTAATGTTGATTAATATAAAATGCTGAGCAACAAAGTGATTCTGTATTAGTCTTGTTCAACGGTTATAATTTTTCGAAATAAAAAAAATCCAATGATAAAAATTTATTATGGTCTTTGAAGTTTTATGTCTAATAGAAAATAAACTTATTGCTCAACTAAAAAATGGACATCAAATATTATGGCATACATTTACTTTTTACTGAGCTATGTAGAAAAGCATTTCAATTTATTAACCATAAATGAAGGAAACTAAGAATTAATAAAACAATTTGTTAATGGAGTTTTATATGCTCAACCATTGAATTACTCATTATTGCAGAAAAGACGATTTTATTTTTCGAAATTAAGAGAGAAAAAAGAAACATTTTTTCTCGCTTTTTTTCTGTATACTTTCTTTCAGATCTAATTGAGGACGTTGCAATATTGTATAAGGAAGGAAGATTTAATATAAAAAATTAATATTTGTGAAATCTTTTTTCCTTTGTTAACATCATTTTTTAGCAGAAAATGCCAATAAAGAACTTTTCTTCTCAGTGCCTGCTTCAAGCAAAAAATTCCAATACTTTTTTATTATTATTTTATAGTTTATTTATTTTTAATCCATTAAATTTTGTGAACAACCAAATGCAATTATTTTCTTATTGCTAGTTTAAAGAGATTAAGTCAGTTGATTAAACATTATTAAGCCAGTTACAAGAGATTATGGGAATCACGCAAATATAAATGTGACTTAGCCTATAGAATATACAAAATGCAAGTAAGTTTAAAAATAATTTTAATTGCTTTTTTTTCTTGCAACAAGTTTTGAAGAAAGCTATCATTGTTCTTCATTTAATTGTTCAATCAAGAAATAATAAATAAAAAATAAAAATAACACCATGAAATAAAATCAATATTTATTTAAATTTCTGCCATTCAAAAAGAGCATCTGATTATTGCAGTTAGTGCAAGTTTTATATGGTAACAGATAGGAGTACACGGAGAGAAAAAATTCTGGTGAAATTACCGTACTATATGGGGATGATATATCCGTTAAAAAAAACACCATAATCCTTATTAATAAAACCAAAATATACAGCATTTAAACAATTCATTTGGTAATTTTTTTTTCAAATGGTTTACTGGAAATTCTGGTTTTCAAAATTGTAGTTCTTATTACTACATATTTAATAAACTTATGAAATTAAAAAGTAAATTTAACCGAATAAATAGTTTTTATGGTATGCTCTAACTTAAGGTGAATTACCAAATTTTACAACATTTACCAATCACAATTAATGTATCACAGGTTGAAAAAACACCAAAATTATTTACAAAGCACTTCGGAAAAAATTGCCGAGCTTTTTGACGTTCACATAGAGGCATAAATATGGTACATTTTACCATATTCTGGTAGATTTGAAAATACTTTTTTTCTCAGTGCTGTTTTGACACTATATCCACAGCAAAGAGAGGAAATAATGTTTCTTAAAATTGAATAGCAGCCTTCGCATAATTTTGTTTCCCTTATGTGACCGGAAAAATAAAATTAATTTCCGTCAGAAGACTCGTTACACAACTTTAAGTAGAAAAAGAAGTTGCATTTCTTACAAAGGTTATTCGGAGAAATTAAAACAAACACACAGACTTGTAATTATTTACTAAAAAAATATGCGTATAAAATCGAGTTAAAGGTTCACTGATGATTAAAAGAATAAAATGCCGCTGAATAGATTAAGATTAATTTTATTCTTCATAAGAAAAGACCGCAGCATGCAACATGGAGAAATATGATGCACTGCTCCTTTAAAATAAAAAAAATAAACGATTTTTTTCCTAATTTAAATTTAAGCGTGTTAAACTCGCAACCAGAATCCACAGTTTGCCGACAGGTTAACGAACTGTGATCAGTGAAAAAATTAAAAACTCTCAACTGAATTGATTTTTTTATAGCGTACGTCAATTAATTTACAGAACAATACCCTTACAATATTATTTGATTTACATGCCCTTTTAAAATGTTGCCATGCAACACCACCTGATGTAAGATATTTTTCATCTTGGCTGTGAAGCTTCAGGAACAACTTTTAAAGTCTTTTTTTGAAATGCTCTACAATTCGTAAATTTTTACTGTCTTAATATCCTATTACCTTGTTCCTATGTGAAAAATTGCAATTTTGGTAACAAAAAGTCGACCAAAAAGGAATCTGAACAACATGGTGAATGATATCTGAAAAAAAATTCATGATACCTGAAAAAAAGGTTTAAGGAACTATATTGATGAAGGTAGTAAGAAGACCCCAAAGCTTGCGCTTTTAAAATTTTTAAGTCTCTTAAATTCAAGTATAGAAATACAATGCAAAAAAATTTAATGCCCTAAATAACTTTTCCTCCAATGTTACAATTTCTGCATACAATATGAGTAAATTCAAAGTCTTGAGCAAATCTCAAAATCAGAAAAGATTTTTCTTTAAAAATTTAGTAATTCAGAAACTATTTGACCGATTTTGTTCAAATTATTTATTTTGTCATTGAAAACAAAATTCTTTAAAATGATGTAAATGTTCGAATACCTTATAATTAATTTTTTTTTCTATTGTTTAATAAAATTTTGAAAAATAACAAATAGTTGTTAAAAATTATTTTTTTGTGTGAAATGATCTTTGGATTTTGTGTAAAATGATTTTTCGAATTTTATAATTACATGCATATCCCGAGATTTTTTTAAGCCAATCAAAAAAAATTTGTACAGAGTCATAAAATTTATTTATCAAAAGAAAATTCCATGCAAAAAAAAAAAATTTTAGTAACTATTTGTAATTTTTTCTTTTTATTAAATTTAATAATAGTCGAAAAAAATTTGAATTATAAGGTATAAAAATTTTTACATTATTTTAAAGAATGTAGTTTTATATGGCAAAATACAAAATTCAAACGAAATCAGTTACCTTGCTCTTGAGAAATCGAATTTTAAAAAAGCCAGACATTTAGAAATCAAGTTTTCAGGAACTATTCGACCGATGTATTATTTAAAATTATATGAAAATTTTTAATATCTTATTCGATTCCTTCCAACTAATATATCAAATAAATTAATAAAAATAATAATTACTTGCTAAAAATAGTTTTTTAATGGATTTTTTTTTGGATAAACGTATTTTATAATTAAGTGCAAACATGTTTCAATTCGTTTTAAGAGTTCTCGAGATATGGCAAAATACGTAAAAAGTAAATTTAACATTAAGGGGTTTAAATTTTTGACTGCTCACCTGACCAAACTATTAGGACCATATTTTTTTCGGATTGAGGCAGCCTTTATATTTTTAGGATCAATATTCCAAATATATTGAGCAAAAGGCGGGATTATTCAGAGAAAGTACGTTTTGGGGTCGGAACTCTCAGAGATAAAACTCTGACTCTTGGCGATTCAGCAATCCCTGAGCTGTAAATTGTTAATTTATTTTCAGAATTATTTCGTCATTAAATCATGTGGTTTTTGACAAATGCGAGCTCTCATATACAGGATGATTCTAAAAAGATGGGCAAAATTTTAGGAAATGATAGTACACACCAAAGAAAACAATTTTTATCAAAGAATGCATGGTCAAAAACAAAACGCAGAAGGTGCTGGCTCATTTGGAAAGTTGTTTGATGCAAACTTGAAAGCTCCATTCTTGTTGCGAGTTACTGCGCTGCGTTACTTGTCGCCAAGCTTTCGGCTGCTGCAGAGAAAATTCGTGATATGCCCTATCTTTTCTTCGCCGTTGTACTGCGTGCATAGCAGCATAGCCGCTGCCGGCCTCTGTTTTGAACACTTATTGTAATCCCATGCCGTTAAATTTGCTTTTATAACTTAACTTCATCGTTCTTTGTGCGTTTTTGCCTCATATAAGAACATAAACTTTGACGCCCTCTAGCNGTTTTTTTTATGATTCCAAATTTTAGTTCAGTAATTTATGTCTTAAAAACTAATATATCTGTGTAATGCAGGTGACTACAATTATTTCGCTTTGACGAAATGTTCACTCGGAGCATATACCAAGAAATGGTATCGTCAAAAACGAAGAAGGTTTCTTGAAATTTGAGTTAAAGTTTGAGTAAGAAGTGAGAGATTTTTACAGTGTGATTCAACTTGCATGACTTACAAACTAAAATCTGTAATTTAAGGTTTTTTTTATGATTCCAAATTTTAGTTCAGTAATTTATGTCTTAAAAACTAATATATCTGTCTAATGCTGTATTCGATTACTGATTTTATCATTTAATCAGTGTTCCTTTTTTTCAAAAAAATTTAGACATTGTCATTATTCATTGTCTAACAAATTTCGCCTTCTGCCTCATTTATTTGTTGCAAATACTTACAAAGTAATTTACAATGATCATCATCAGTAAAATTAACAGCTTTTACCATGCGTGTAGACTTATTTTTTGCTGAGTAAAGCTAGAGTGAATGATTGCTACTATAAATATAGAGGCTGTTAGCTTGTATAAAAGATGTCAAGGAGAAAAAAAAATACTTGGAGTTACTCCAAATCGACAACTATTTGAAAAAAAAATATATGTGCTCCAAGACAAAAATAAATATAACATTTTTTTCTTTATCTCTTTTTATCTATATACATTTCACGAAAAAAATAAATAAAATTAACCGAAATGTCTAAGTTGAAGACCATGTTAAAGTGACATTTGGAAGGCTCTCGATTTTTAGATTAATTACTATGTCTTTAAATAACGTAAAGATATCACGGTCTTAAGCCATCTTTTCAGTACATTCATATTAGGCCAAAAACATAAAATTAAAATAGTTATATAGAGACGCAGTGACGTAGGTATAAGAACGCTCGCTCCATAGATACCTCAGAATTGGTATCGACCTGCGACGGCTGATTTATACCAATTCTGCTTCCTTCTCGGTCCAATCACAATGCTGACGTAAAATATCCCCAGTGATAGATGGATCATCGGTTTGTATCCCCTTGCTGCCAGACAAACCTCGGGAGGTATTCATGGTTCTCCTATCCATGTAACGCAAATGAGGGTTAGGTCAATTAAAAAGTCATTCACGAAGGTTAGATTGTTCTGATGCTTGATTCAGAAGTTCGCAGGACTACTCTGATTTGGGTTCAAAACTACCCGGCTGCGGAGTTGAACATTGATATTTACTAACTCACAATTGAGTTAGCTGCTCTTGGTTTGCTGGTTATAAAATAAAAGTTATGAAGGTATTTTTTATCTGTAATATATTTATTTAAGTCTGCTAGCTGTTTTAATCCGTTCATTCATTAAAATCTCCTTAAAATTAATTTCACTGAAACTATTTTTTAATTCTCAATGAGTATTAATATTATTTTTGTTACTTATTTTCAAAAGTAAGCAACAATTATCAATTGTGAGCTTTTAGAAGAAATCTTGTTATAAGTATTGTTAAATTAAAAGAACAAACTGATCTAATTTCAGCTTAGTTCTGGTTTATAAACATTACTTCATTTGCAGTTACTTCCTTTTCGCTTTTAGATATTACAGATTTTCAGTGCGAAAAATAGATACAAAATTTTAAAAGGCATGCTTATAAAAGTTATGTCAGCAGTTAATCAAGTCTTAGTTTCTTTCCGCAATTATTTCCAGCTAAACAGAAAACCCCAGTAAATATTTTGCACTTTCCAAATTTTCTAGCTAAAACTATCAGACAAACAAGACTTTGAATGTTTGACTCCATTTTTAGGCGTGAAATTTCTATTTCCGCTTAAAGTCTCAGATGCATTTTTCATTACGCTTATTGCTTCATTAAATCTACGCAATTTTGTTGGCGCATCCACCACTTAACCGTATATTTAATGGTCGGGCAGTAGATTTTTAGCTCGGTACGCATAAGTATTCTCTCCCTTGTTTATTTGCGGAATTAAACACTAATTAGCAAAAGTGAGCAAGAAGCTTGCTTTTTGGGAAAGCGTAACTTATACGAACGGCCCCTTTCATTACGAAATAAACTTGGATGGGGAAGAGTGGAATGTTAATGGTTCTTCTCCTTATTGCTCTTTGAGGCTGAAGAAGAGAGTTGTGTGTTTCCAGGGAGAAACGCCAAACTGCACTAAAATGAGATAGATGGTTTGGCGCATTACCTACTAAAAAGAAACGCAAAACATCAGTATTTATAGCATCGTTATGAATTTTAAAGCAAGTAGTAAGAGTTTTACTTTAGAAAATCTATCGGGTTTCATATTTTGGGAGGAAATATTTGCATTTTGTGCAGTGGTTTTGATTGTGTTTACTACAATTTTTTCTCTTATTTTTAAACTAGTAAAATAATTGTTATTATGTTAACTGTTTTTCGGCGAAACCTGAGAATCTTGAGTCTTGAATTAATTAAGAACTGCATAAAGTATTAGTCACAGAATTATTTTCACACTTCTTGGTGGTACTTTTAACACTAGTTCTGTTAATCTTTTGCCAAAGCTGTTTTGATTAGATCCAGTAGATCCCTGACGATTCAAAACTTTGGTGAAGAGATAGAAAATTATATTGCACATAATGAAAAAAATTCTGGTACTGTACTATAATAACATTTCATGTAAAAAAAAACAATAATTACAATTTTGGTTCATGAAATCAAAATATATAGTATTTAAACCATTCATTTGCAAATTTTTCCGTTAATATGGTAACGGTTTACTGGGAAGTTTGGCTTTCAAAAATAAAGCTCTTATTACAGCATACTTAATAAAAAAATACTTGAGTGAAATTAATTTAATCCAAATTAAATGAACCAACCATGTTCTAAATTATTATGATAAAATCATCCAATTTTACCATATTTACCAAATTTTATCTCAGATTATAAGACCACATTGTATTGATTTTATAAATAATCGTTTATGAATAATCAACTCAATCAATTCTAACAATAATTCGATTTCATAAGTAATTCTATTTTTCAAATAATTCAATTTTATAAATAATTCAATTTTATAAATAATCAACATTAAATAATTGTTTTAAATTTAAATTGAAGTAAAAAAAAAATTTTTAATAAATGAAACCATAGTTGAAACGGAAGCAAGGGTCGATATGTTCGAGCCCCCAAAATACAGCACTCCTCTTCAAGGTGACACGAGAATAATAAAAAAATAATAATAAATTAAAAAATACGAACAGTCACAGTTGTGATGAAAATGGTAGGGAAATATTAATGGAGAAATAAAGAAAAGGGGGAAAAAGCTGCAGTGTGCAAATCAAGACATAATAATTCAGTGTTGGAACAGAAATTTCAAAAATTTTTGCTGTTCAAAGTGGAAAAACAAATTAAAGTTGCAATTTCTATAAAACAAGAGATAATGTTGATTTATTTAAGTAAATATGGCAACAATATTATTAACCACAATTTATTAAGAAAATCTTTGACAACATCAATGACTTTATCAAACACAAGTTAGTTTTTGAGAAATTTTTTTATTATTATTCTTGTCAGAAATACATTATAAGCATCAACACCTTTGAAGAAAACCATTGTAAAACTGAATGGTTTGTTATTATTTCATAAAACGTTTTTGAAAATTATACCTGAAACTAAAGAGTCTTAGTTTGATAATTCAAATCAAAATATAGTAAATTCTTAACGAAAGCCTAATTTACATATTGAACGATTCTTACGTCTTTTTAAGAGATCCTCTCCCGACAAAACTCAAATGTCAAAGGGGTAGAGACGGGGAGGGAAAATTTGAAATATGTTTTTAATCCTTTTTATTTAAGCTTTACAAATAAACTGATGATGAATATTTACTCTATTTGGTAGTATCATTAGATGCATGTAAAATACAAGCCAGGTGCTTAATCACAATTTCAGATATAAAGCATATGTTATTTTTTAACAATACAATTCCGTAATCAACAGTTTTTGATAGGTAATTAAATAGTATGGGGCTGCCTGTTTTTAAACTTTTGATAAGAGTCTTAGTTTTTTTTTTATGCAATCAACATTGAAGGAATTTTATAGATTCATCCAAATAAGTTTCCATCAGTTTAAACTCTGTTAGAATAAGTTTTTAAAAAAAATCCAAGAACTGAGAATCGTGTAGCTTCAAATCACTTATTATGACCGTAAATATCATCATTAATCTTTTTAAAGTAAAGAGAAAAATTTATCAAGGGCTATTTTTTCTAATCTAATGAAGCTATTCCTTTATTTTCTACCTTTCTTAAGAGGTATAATTATACTGTAATAATTATACGATAATAATACTATATCGTCAAAAGTCTGTTAAGTACAAAGTATATCAATGAACACAAAGTAGAAATTTAATCTAAAATAGAAGATGGTGAGGGTAGAGGCTTCTTAAGGTTTTCAGTGCTAGAATTTTTTTTTTNTTTTTTTTTTTTTTTGCAAACATTTGTATTTGTAAAAGATATGCAATTTCAGCAAAAAGCTAAAACTGATATTAAAGTATATTTTAAAATTCGTATAGCTTTATAAAGTTATTCAAAACTCTCTTTAAATCAATGAACTGTTGTTTACATTTTGTAGCAAAATTACTTAGAAACTAGTTGATGTTTTTCTCTTGAACGAAACGATATCTACATTAATGTTTTTTAAAATTCTGCTTAATCTTTTGTCGCTAGAACAACTTCGCATGATTTATCTGATTGATAATTGATGCTTATGACGTATTTTAGGCCCACACGCATTTTTGTTTTTACACATATCTGGAAAAAAAACTCATAAAATAATTTTTTTAAAAATTTAAGAACATTTTTTCTTTATTCTTCACCTTCTTTCGGTATTTTTTTTTAAAAATGAATTAACAAAATTTTTACACCTTTCAGCCAATATTTACACTATTGCGTTATTGATTTAGTTTAAAAAAATTTACTGATTTAGTGAAGAAAAAATAAATAAATAAGTGAATAAATAAAAATAAAAAAATAAAAAATTCTCAAAAATGTAAAAACATAAAGAATTAACCAAAACTCTTATATATTTCTAGAATTTCTAATGATTTTTACTATAAACGCATAACCCAATTTTACATTGTACGAATTTAAACACATATTAAAGAATGTCTCAACATTTATGGAAATAAGAGAAAAGTTGAACAATTTATAAAATCACATTTACACGAAAATTTACTTTAAAATTACGTGTTATTGTTAATTTGACTAAAATCATCACCAAAGTGGTTCTGCAAAAATTAACATTTTTGGTGTCCTCATGGGAGCCATAAACACGATATATTTTACCTATTCTGGTTGTTTTGACCATGCTTCTTTCCTCAGTGCAGTCACTAAAGCCATCCTTTATGAGGAACAAAAAAAAAAAAGGAATTTGAATTACATGAAATATTGTTATTAACTAAAGATTTATCGTAGATTTATTTGAATTTGTACTTGTTAAGAAAATATTATTCAAAACAAATTTACCAAATATTCTATTTAAATTTTCAGTTTTTTGAAAGTTTTAAAAATTATGTCTCTTTAAATTGTAAATAATTCTTTTAAGATTTCATTTCATAAGAAGTTATTTTTGTAAATGTCACTTTTTTAAATAGCAACAGAAAATTTAAAGACTCGTTAAACTTACGGAAAAAAAAGAAACGTTCACTTTTGTACCAGCATGAAAGCTTTATTCATATAAAAAAAAAATTAAAGAAACACTGTTACTTAAAAACGGTCATTCTGTTTTTAAAACAGTAACAGTACTGTTATGTTTAAAACTAAACTTACTTTAACGGAATTTTACAAGGAAAACCCGTATATTTTGCATCAATTTGCATTCTTTTTCTGCAAAATACCAATATAATTCCAGGATTGCCGCAACGAAGAAAGAATTGAATAGTAATCTCAGAAGTTTCGGGAAGAAGTTTTTTTTTTATTTCCTTTTAATTTTTGTCTGTTTTTAAATAACTGTGTTGTTTTATGTGAAATAAACTGTTTTATACTGCCACTCCAGCTGACAGTTTTTTCTGTTAATTTAGCCGATTTTTTTTACAGTGACAGTTACAACCAAAGTAGCATTAATAAATGAATAGCGTCTTTCATTAAAAATCTTGGTACTAAAAATGATAATCGGCAATTAGTATAATCTCCCTCAGAGTAAGCTTGCACAGCATATCGTTGTATTCCGTAAGCTTGCCTGCTCCTAATTTCGCTGGGGAATATCATTTAATTACACCATAATTAACCGTGGCTTGAATGGTGTGCCACATCGTCTGGAACATAATCTCATGTGCTCATAATGGACACAGAAGCCCTTTAAAATCGTGCCCTTCATTTAGGGCGCAGATATTATTAAAGAGCTCCGCCTTTTATTGTTGCGCCCCGTAACTGGTTTGCGCCCTAAATGATCGTTTTAAAGTACGTTTCTTAATGTGATTACGCGACTAGACAATTCAGTGATTCTTAAGCGGTTCCCATTCAAAAGATAAAGGATATTTATGAAAAGGGCAACCTAAATGATATGGCACTAATGCGTTTAAAATAATTAAAAGGAATTATTTAGCGCTTCAAATTGCAACAAATAATTATTCATGCACTTTTGTTGAGAAAGTATTGCGATAGACTTTGCAAGATAATTATTTTAATTGCTATTTCATTTTGATAACAGCAACTTTTGTTGCAAAAAATGATGCATACATGCTCTTTTTTTTTTTTTAAATATTCGTGGATGAATTGTTAATAGAAATCATTTGCGCCTAACGACCTTTTTCTAATTAAATTTATGTTAATAACTGATTAGGAATTTTTAAAAGCGTTTAAGCGCATATATGTATATTAAACGAGGTCGACGGTAAAAAGGGGAATTTAACTTCTGTTTTCTTATAAACGCCGCATTTATATTTAATTGAATTTCCATCTTATTTCATGCATTCCTCAAATCTGTAATCATTTCACTGCCAAGTAAAAGATGCATAAAAATTATTAAAAAGCTTTTTTAGCATTCGTAATGTTTAATTTTATTGTTTTAATGTTTAATAAATTTTTGATACTATTCCATTTGAAGTAGCTGTAAAAAAAACCAAACTATTTATTGATGCGAGAGATGGTTAATTAATTGTTGTAATAGGCATGGTAGGTACTGTCATAATAGGAACTTAGCATATTAATAAGCATAGAGAAAAAAATTATGGTTAAATAACCGCGTTATATAGAAAAACAACAACTTTAATTCTGTTAAATACATACGTAATACGTAAATATGAACTAATATGTTAGGTCTTTAAACCATTCATTTAGTAATTTTTCCGTTCATATAATAAAGATTTATCGAAAATTCTGGCTTTTAAATTTATAGTATTTAGCATAAATATATATAGTATTTATATTATTTATTACGGCTACACATTTTGTGAGAAATACAATACTAGAAAGTTGATTTAACCGAATAATACTTTGCAATGTTCCAAGGAATCATGATAAAACTCCCAAATTTTATAGCATGTTATAAAACCATAGTTTATTGTTAATTTTACCAAAATCATTACCGAAGCATTTGGGTAAAAATTACGGAGTTTTTTGGTGTTCCCATAGACCTGGAAATATGGTAAATTCCCCCACATTCTGCTAATTTTGACAACTCTTTTTGTACTGTGCACGTACTGGGAAAGTTTTATACGCCCCCAAGGGGACAGTACTAAATTTTTAATTAAGTTATGTTAGTTTTTTTACTAGCTTTAATTTTAAACATTTTAAATTAAAGACTAAAATTGTAATGTAAAAGTTTGTTTCTGCAGTTAAATGGATACTTTTCAAAAGCGAAAGATAATTCCATTAATATTTTTCTTTAACTTTCTTTTCTACAATGGAGAAAAAAAAGTTAAATTGCAAACTTTATGACGGAGCTTTTCTCAAGCACTAATTGTACCTTAATGCTCGCAGTTTTTTAAAATTGGTTATAATAATGTGACTTTTTTAATAACTTGTGACAAAATGTTTGTTTTAACAATCAATACATTTTCAGCATGTTTTCTAGCATTCATAATTATTTTTTTTATTAAATTTGGAGTATATTTTTGAGAAGTTTTAAATTATAGTTCAAACACTAAAATTGTAAAATGCAATTAAAGGCTGTTTCTGCAGTAGAATAAAAAAATTTCGAAGTAAAGAAAAAATTCGCTTTCTTTAAATTTTATTTTCTACTCTAAAAAACGAGAATGGTTAAAACCACTAGAATTTGGTAAAATATACCGTGTTTCTGGCTTTATGGAAATACTAAAATCTCAGTAATTTTTACCGAAGCGCTTTGGAACTAAAGTATGGTTTTATAATATATGTGATAAAATTTGGTAAATGTGGTAAAATATAGCAATTTTCTTATGATTGTTTAGAGCATGGCATAAGAATTATTTATTCGGTTAAATTTATGTTTCAGTCTTGCTTTATTTACTTAATGCGTAAAAACAAAAACTATAGATGTGAAAACCAAAATTTCCGGCAAAATTTCGTTACCGTATGAAAGGAAAAATTACCAAATACCTGGGGATTTAAGTACCGCATATTTTGGTTTCATGAACTATAGTTATCTTTTTTCGTACCAGAAATGTTATTACCATACATGACGCTAATTTTTTTTTCACCATATACAAGTAAGCACAAGATGTATATAGATTTTTGAAAGCCGCTAACTCCGTTATTCTTGCATGAATTAATGCTTAGAAAAGTTTTTAAAATTTGTTTAAACAACATAAGTTTTTAATTAATTATAAAATAACAACTGAACAATTTACTGAACGTATTGCGAAAGTATGTATTTTAAGAGTTAATGAAAAAATTGCCATCTCTGCGCAATTTCTGCAAAATACAGAAATAATAATACGCAAAATTTAATTCTCAGAAGCAACCGAAAACCCCAGCATAAACAAAATTCATCCTGGTGCAAAACCAATTATTAAAAATTTAACAAATTGAACATTAAAAAGGGAGAAAACATAACAAAACTCATCTTTCAAAAGGTACTTCAATTTATATGTCAGTAATAAAAAGTATTATTATATAAATCAATATTATGCGAGAAAAGAAAAAAGAAGAAAAGAAAAGAAACAAAAAAGTACAAAGTTTTTTAAACGTCAAAGCCTCAAAATACAGAAAATTGATCCAACTGTATCACCAATCATTAGTGAAAACCGAGTAATTGAATATTAAAATGGGAGAAAAGCAGAAAGTCATATAGCTTGTGAAAGGAACTTAATTTAATAATGAATAAAAATTATAATCTTAGTGTGAGAATTAGTATGTGTGAGATAAAAAAAAATTAAAATTTTAAGCACATCAAAGACTCAAAATGCGGAAAATTGATCCTAATGTATTACTTATCATTAATGAAAATTGAGTAAGTTGAATATAAAAAGGGAGGAAAGCAGAACACAATATACCCTGTAAAAGGAACTTAATTTCATATGGAATAAAATTTATAATCTTAGTGTGTGAATTAGTATGTGTGAGATAAAAGAAAAAAGAAAAGAAAAGAAAAATGTTGAGCTGAAAATAAATAAAAAATACAGTATATACAAAACTGATCCTGATGCAAAACCAATCATTAGTGAAATCTCAGTGAAAAATGGAGAAAACTGAATATAATATATTTTGTAACAGTTACTTAATTTTGTGACGAATAAAATTTATTATCTTTAAATGCGAATCAATGTGTGTGGGATAAAAGGAAAAAAAAAAGAAAAATATTGAGCTAAAAAGATATATGAAACAAAACACAAAACTGATCCTGACGCAAAGCCAATCATTAGTAAAAACTGAATAAAAAAAGGAAAACAGAACATAACGCATCTTTTAAAAGATATAGAATTTTATTAATCAACGAAAATAATGTATCATCTTTGTGTGAGCGAAAATATATGAACGAGCAACACATAAAAATAAAAGAAAAAAAATAGCAGAAGAAACATGTAAAACTAAAAAAGAATCTTATAACACAAGATGCACAAAATTGATCCTGATGCAAGACCAAGCAAACTTAAAATAAGTAAATCTCTCGAAGACTAAAAAGGGAGAAAAGGAAATCAAAACACACCTTGTAAAAAGGTATAAAACGTATACTCAACATGAAAACAAGAGAGAGAGAGAAAAAAACAAGAAAGAAATGCTCTGATTTAAAGCTCATTACTCTACCAAACTGCTTAGCAAGTGCCGGGCCCTCTTTTTGTCCAGGAAAATTTATATCCTCCAGCAAATTTTAAGAGTAGCAGGGTTCCCTTTTGTGGGTTTGTGGTATGTGAGGAGAGGAAAATTCTAAAAAAGAACTTATTCTCACACCCACGCACTACAATGAAAAGGATGAGAGGTGTTCAAGCAAAGCGTTGTATTATGATTCATGTTCTTTGCTGCTTCCCTCCTCCTCCCTCCCCCCTAGACATCCTTTTTATTATTTAAATTTTGTGTATTTTTGCTTAACCCTCACGTGCATGGATACCAATTGTGTAAGGCGAAAGTGGTTTCTTTCTTCACAAAAGACTTGTTGGGAATCTTTTCTTGATTTTGTTTTTTCACCTTTCGCTTCTCGTCCCAGAGAAGATTTATCAAAACCAAGTGATTAAACCTCCACTTCATTTTGCGATGTTTTGCATTCGCCCATCATCTTAAGGTTTCAACCTCCTTTATGTGAAGTCTATATAAACTCCAAGGGAATTAAACTGAAGTCTTGGAGGAAAAAAATTCGTCTATTCATCAATGTTACGTTAAAGAAGTTTGGACACATTTATTGTGTTATTAACACTGCCTTCTTCATTAAGGGATTTAATGATTTTCAATTTCAAATTCACATGAAGCAGTATTACAATAATATTAACAATAATTGTTATTTCAAATCAAAAGATTTTACATTAACATCAAGTGTTAAATTCCTTTATATAAAGTCTATATAAATTCAAAAGGAATTAAACTGAAGATTTAAATAAATCGTCTGTTCATCAATGTTACGTTAAAGAACTTTAAATAGATTTATTGTGTTATTAGCACAACATTCTTCATCAAGAAATATAAGGAGTTTATGTTCAAATTAAATGAAACCCTATCATGCTAGTAATTATTGTTATTTCAAATCAAGAGGTTTTACATTAGCTCTATAAAGTGTTAAAATCCTTTACATGAAGTCTATATAAATTCAAAAGGAATTAAACTGAAGACTTGAAATAAATCGTCTGTTCCGCAATCTAAAGAACTTGGAATACGTTCATTATGGTTTCAACACTTCATTAAGAGATATAATTAGTTTAAGTTTCAAATTAACATAAAACAGTATTTACAAGTATTTATTGTAATTTCAAATCAAGAGGTTTTACATTAGCCGATTATTAAGTGTTAAATTTCCTTATGTGAAATCTATATAAATTCAAGAGGAATTAAACTGAAGAGTTAAAATAAATCGTCTGTTTAATGTTACGTTAAAGAATTTTAAAAACATTTATTGTGTTATTAACACTGCATTCTTCATTAAGATACATAATGAGTTTTAGTTTCAAATTCACATGAAACAGTATCATACTAGTAATTATTATTATTTCAAATCAAAATTTTTTGCATTAATCGATTTTCACATTTTAAATTTCTTTATGAGAATTCAATACAAATTCTAAGGGAATTAAATTGAAGACTTAAAAAAGGATTGGTCTCCAAGCCTGCATATGTATGTATAACAATAAATAAATAAATGTAAATAAAATAGATGCACTCATAGTTGCTATGGAATTTAAACCCGCTTCTTGCATGCTTCCATTTTAGATGTGTTGGACCAGTCTTATATTATTGAAGTTACTGATTTAATTCAGTCTTATCCCTTCACTTGTATATTTATAACTATGTACGTTTCGTAGTTTTAAAATTTAATACATCCTTACGTAGAGTTATACCTTGCATCGAAATGAAAACAATTGACTAAAGAGGTAGTTAACAAGTGTTGAATGAATTGAATAGATGTTGTCAAACTGAAAATTTTTTAGTAATCTCAAATTATATTAGTATTGTCAGAACTAACGGCATTTCTTTGTGATTAAAGTAACCAAATTTTACCTCATTTACCACTGAACTTCGTAGTATTTAAATCGTATTTTATTTTTAATTTTACCAAAAATCATTATCCAATCACTTCGGTAAAAATTACGTAATTATTGGTGTTCCCATAAAACTAATAATACGGTCATTTTTTTTCCATATTCTGGTAGTCCTGACCATAATTTTTTTTAATTATAGCATATGGTACTTAAATTTCACCCGATTTTTTCCCAGTTGTTTATTTAAGTTTTTTTATTCTACTTATTTAATGAATTCTAATTATTTTTCTTTGCATGCGAGTATAATAATATATTTAATCTATTCAACTCATTATAAATGAGTCAAAATGAAACAATATGCTCTTACAGTTAAGTTATTTATGCAAATTTTTCTTCAAGTACACAGACAGCTAGATGTTTGCTTATAAATTTTACGAAATATGCTTAATACTCCCTTTGCATAAATAGTTAGAGCAGTCAATCGATATCAGGAAAGAAAATATAAACAATCTGTTATTAATATTTTANTAAAACTGAAAATTTTCGCGTAATCTCAAATTATATTAGTATTGTTAGAACTAACGGCATTTCTTTGTGATTAAAGTAACCAAATTTTACCTCATTTGCAGTTGAATTTCGTGGTATTTAAATTGTATTTCATTGCTAATTTTACGGAAAATCATTATCCATCCAAGCACTTCGGTAAAAATCACGTACTTTTTGGTGTTCCCATAAAACCAGAAATACGGTAATTTTTTTCCATTTTCTGGTAGTTCTGACCATAATTTTTTTAATTATAGCATATGGTACTGAAATTTGACCCGATCCCAGTTGTTTATTTAATTTTTTTTTATTCTACTTATTTAATGAATTCTAGTTATTTTTCTTTATATGCGAATATAATAATATATTTAATCCATTCAGCTCATTATAGATGAGCCAGAATGGAACAATATTATTATTTAATTTTTTTTATTCTACTTATTTAATGAATTCTGGTTATTTTTCTTTATATGCGAATATAATAATATATTTAATCCATTCAGCTCATTATAGATGAGCCAGAATGAAACAATATGTTCTTACAGTTAAGTTATTTATGCAAATTTTTCTCCAAGTAAGCAGACAGCTAGATGTTTGCTTATAAATTTTACGAAATATGCTTAATACTCCCTTTGCTTAAATAGTTAGAGCAGTCAATCGATATTAGGCAAGAAAATATAAACAATTTGTTATTAATATTTTAAAGTTATTATGAATTTCTAATAGTCTATTTTTCTTCTTCAAAAGCTTATTTATTAACTGTATAGTTGAAATATATATTTATTTCTGCCACCGTCATAATAATTTAACTTTTATATTGAAATTTGAACAGAGAAAAAATTTGAAGAGAGTAATAATCTTTGAACCAAATTTGAGCCCCGAGTTTCAAATTGGGGAAAATCTCCTTAATAATTATTTTGAAAAATATTTAAAAAGCGCTTTAAAATCTAAAATAAAAATAAGCAATTGTTATGCTGACTTTAAATATATTAATATAAATACACAAGGAATAATAATATAAATAATATATAATTAATATAAATACTTTTTTTAATAACAAAGAGCAGAAAAAATGCAAAAAAAAATACAATGAAATGTTATTATATGAAAGTACAATCAAAAACGTTATGTGAAATATTTTTTTTAAAATTTCATCCTAAATGCAAAAAGTGTTAGCAAGTATGCAAAAACCGTATTGCTTGATACTTGTGATTCTGCTTGACACCATGTTGCAACCCGTCTTTGATAAGATATTTAAATGCCTGAATATAAAAAGAAGCTCTCTCGTTTCTTCTGATGTTTGGATGACAGAAATTGCTTTATGAAAGTATACTTTTTTCATAATGAAATCAATTTCAAATGCAAGAAGTGTATGCAAATATACAGCTTGATACTTGCAATTCTGCTTGATACCCTGCTGCAACCCGGCGCACATAAGCTAATTAAATTCAATTGGTTTTTAATTTTCCTTTTAAATGCTGCTTTTAAATTCAATTAAATTTAAGAAAAAGTTTCAACTGCAACGTTTAGTGCATTATTTTTTTGCATTAAACTTTCGACAAAATTTACCTGTAAAGATAAAAATAGAATTTAATTTATTTGGCCGATGACATTCGGCTTCCAGCCTAGTTGGTTCATTTTTTCCATCAAGCCTATTTCGAAATGTACCTTGAAAGGAATTCAGATAAATGATTTTTATATCCATTAATTCTATGATAATTCCTACTTTCCGCAAGCATTTAGCATTAATTTAGTTGTTTGTCATGATAAATTGTTCTTAAGCGATTTGCAGATAAACTATGATTGCATTTATCGAATTATTATGGAAATATATTGATAACGATGTTGTTTTGATCCTGTGATAGCTTCACACGCGAAATATAGTGTGAGAAATAGAATGAATTTAAATTTAATATACTTTTTTATTCTTGAAGTTTAAAAACAATTTCACATGCACTGAATATATTCAACTTGTAAAAAAGGAATATCATCAAAATACGTTAAGCATATCTCATTTCATGTGAATAAAATAAGAAATATGCTTCAATTTTATTTCTTAGTTTTCAGTCAAATATTTTGGAAGTTTACAAATTTCTGATTAATATTTAACATAAGTAGTAATGTGGGTAAACTAATTTAAATGTTTTTACTAAATATTTTTCATGTCGAATTTAATATTTTATATAAACCTTCATGAATTCCAGTAGTCTTTTAACTTTAATTTAAATAGTCGTACACAAAATTTACATATTAAGCTTATAAATTCTATCAAAACATCAAAATAATGAAGACAAAACATCAGAAATTTAACTTATATATAATATAAATTTTTTGAACAATATATACACATGGTGCATCTTAATAAAAATATTTTAAGAATCGATTTTTAGAAAAAAAAAAAAAAACAAAGTAATAATAATCACTGGCCATTAGTAAATAAAATTAGAAATTTAAATTACTATTTATGCAAGGAATAAGCAAAAATTCTATCGAAATTGTCAAAGTGTAAAGAAGGTAGAGTGAAAGGCATCAAAATCAGTTTGATTACCTGAGGAAATTTGGAGGTGTTTTTTAACATACTCATTGTAACTCATGTTTTTCTAATGAAACGGTAATGGATATTTTCGATTCTACCTGAAGCAGTTGTGATTAGGTAGATTTTGATAATGTGTTCGTTTTTTCCTTACCTAAATATTGCTTAAATGAGGAGGTAGGTACCTTATTTACGTCACACTAGAGCTGAATAATGGGCTATTGATGACAGTCTGGAAAGCATCCCTCATGATAATCCAAAGATATGTCATTGCAATTTTGTTCCTCTGCAGAGGGGATGACTACCCTGCTTTATCAGCCCGACGACCTGCTCGCGAAGTCGATCACTTTACGGTAGAACAGTTTAACTAGAACCGATACCGTGGACCCTCGGTCCATACACAGGCTGATCAAAGAGATCACCCACCCGCTTACTGATTGCAGCCAGTGATGCTTGACTTCAGTGTTCTACTGGGAACCGTGTCTTTACGATCAGTCCACTGCGGGACAAATAAATGACGAATGACCCCTAATGCGTTTAAAAATTTTACTTAGTATTTTAAAAAAGATTCTGAAATATATATTAGGCTAGCCAGAAAGCTCGTGCCAGACCTGTCGTTTTGCAACCTAGCGGAAGCATCCTGGGACCATAATCCAGAAGTCTGTGGATTGAAACTACGCTCTGCTGGAATTCTTTTTCAAGGTAAGTAGTGTTCACCTCCCAACGAGGTGAATCAGGATCGAATCCCAGCGGAGGCTGGTTGATATGAGTTCTGACGTAAAAATATCTTCGTTAGTGGACGGATCATGGGTTAGAATCCTCTTACCGTCGAGCTAACCGTGGAAGGTTTTCCTCGTTTTACTCTCCTAGTAACGCAAATGCGGTTAGTTCCATCAAAAAATTCTCCCAGGGGGCTAGTTTGTCCCAATGCTTGATCCAGGAATTCCATTGTTTTCTGGGTTAGGTTCAAAATTACCAAATTTGCGGAGTTGAACATAGGTAGTCGCATATTCAGAATTGGGTAGGCTGTTCAACGCCGGTTATCAAATAAAATAAATCAGCAACCTTTATCACAAAACCCCAATAAGGTTTTTAAATGATTTGAAAATAAACCATGCAAGCTTGAAACAATGTTAAATTTAAATATGCTAGTTCACGTGCATTGAGGCTCGCATAAGGCTTGCTTAAACAGTCTTTTTATATTGAAATTAAATCTACAAACACTATATATCACGATTTTGAAGAAAAAAATGCGCTTGAGAACCTAAATATGCAGAGGAAGAAAAAAAAGTTCAAAAACTATGTTTGCAATAAAAGCTGAAAAACTACATTGTTATTTAAAAGGCTTTTCCATGCCTTTATTCAATCTCTAAGAAAATAATAATGACATTGTAATATTTATGTTTTGTAGGGATAATGATTAACCATTCTACCGTATTGTGTCAATATTGTACTAATACATCGTTTGCCAATGCTTTCTATCTGGGAACATATTAAAACTTTTAATTAAGGAACAACCTATGTAATATCAAGAATTTGTATTAGGTTTGTTGATTTTCGACTCTTTTGCTCACTTTCAAATAGGAGTATATGTAAGGCAAAAAATTGGATACAGTATTAATTAAAAATTTGAGGATCAGCTTTTGATGTACATAAATTTGAAATGGTTTTACTTGTGATGTTTACTTTCGAAGCTGTAAGTACCGACGTATGCCCCAAAAATTGATGCATAGTCAAATAGATTCTTTCCTTTATTATTTTTAATTAATATTTCTTTTATGTAATAACAATAGATCGAAGATCATTGAAAGCTAAGTTAAATTTCTTTGAACTATAACGCAGTTTTATTCATTTAAGGTACAATTTCAAATGCATTTAAAATTAAACAAGGCGCACCGGAGAGTATCTGAAATTTCTTTTATTAAAATCTGGTGCTTGAAGTTGTGAGAACGTTGAAAAATGCGATTGCAAGAAAATGCTACTTTATTCAAGGAAAAACTCCAATTTAAGAACGGTATATTGCATATTACTCAGTGAAGTGTGAAACTTTTAATACCTTAAAAACTGAATAATGGATGTTTTTAAGGATTTTTGTCATTACGAACGCAAAATTATAACTTGCAAATGAGAATTAGAATTTGTTACAACTTTAATTTCGAATAAAACATCCACCTTTTAAAGTAATCGAGTAAAATGAAAATTTCAGATTACGTCTACATATTTAAAAATAACTGGATTTTAAGGTTGCGAACACCACTACTTCATAACCGTTTTTTTATATGCATTCTTGACGCAGTTGCGCAACATCAATCGTCAATAACGGAATTTTAATGACGAAACGTTTGCACGGTGGTGGCACAGCTAAGGCGCGACACATCACATCAATCTTGCCCACTTCCTGCCTATCTTTATGCAGCGTCTGACTTCCAATCTTTCCTCCCATAGTTTGACAACCCGCCGAAATTCTCAAGACAAACTGCACTCTTGATAAGAAACTATCAAAGGTGTTCCTTGTCCCAGGTGAGAAAATGCTTCCCTTCGTAGAAGGGGTGTTCTGTTCTTGGCTGTCTTCTGTTACACGTTTGGCAATTTTTTTTTTCTTCTTCAAGAAAGCGCCAACTGCTCAATACAGTCTCCTTTTTGAAGAACCTAAATTAGATCTCCTCAACTACATGAAAGAATGAGCATAAAATTAGAAGTACTTAGTCATCATTTCAAATGCCGTTTAAGAACGCTAAATGAATTTGCTGAAGGGTACCTTTCATGCCAGAATTCAGGTGAACAAAATTTGCTTTTCAAATGAAATTGAAGAGTTTTAAATAGTTCACTTTCAACTATCAAACCATGCTCTAGGTAATTTAAAGCTTTCTCAGTCCTACTGCGTCTTTTGCAATGAGAAAATATCCATTAAATTTACAGAAAAAAAACTCATTTAGTGTACCAGTATAAAACAGTTTTTTTTTCATAGCAAATGCTGTTATTTCACTCTTTTTTAGGTCCTACTGGGTTTTATGCAAAGAAAAAAATATTAGTTAAATTTGCAGAAAAAGAAACTGTCTTCTGATGTGACAATATAAAACCGTTTATTTCATCGAAAAATACTATTATTTAAAAACTGACCTGTTTTTAAGAAGATAAATACTATTAGTTTACGAAACAATGTCTGGCACTCTTCTGGTTTAAGAGTATCGTGTGAATTGACTGAAACATTACTGCTTTTTTTTTCCTAAAAATTATACTCTTATCTACAAGAAAGTAAGAGGATTCATTTCAAACACCAATTAAGAACACTGAATTAATTTTCGTATGGTTGCTTTCGAGTTTTTTTTTTTTGTACTGTAGGAAATAAAAAATTATTACTAATACCACTATTTACTATTATAAACTATTTACTATAATAATATTATATACAGTTGCTATTTTTTTATGTCACTTTGTAAAGCTAATCTTTACACCCCACTTATAGCACAAGAAACAATCTTTTTTAGAATTATTCATTATTTTGCTTTAAAAAAAAAGACTCAAAACAGACTAATTTTTTCCTCCACTAGATGACTTTTTCACTAATAATGCTTTATTGTAACTCTTTTGTTAAAGACTCAAAGCATACTTACTTTTTCTTGCTACTAGAGTGAGTTTATAACTAATTTTGAACTGCTACAACTGTTTGTCATCACTAGTAACAAATATGTTTAGTTAAAAACAAGAAAATGTATATTTGTATATTTTTATTCCCTATTAAATTCATTTACGCGTTTCAATTGAATTAACATTTCTAATTTTTAAATATAGTCTAAAAAGTTATTAGCAATGAAAGAAAACAATTCGAAATATAATTTTTTTAATTACTTCACCCTTACAGCCCTCATTAAGAACAATTACTACGACCAATTATTTTTAAAAATTATCAGAAACAAATTAGAATTTCGTAAAATATTTGCTTAAAATAAGATAGCTTGCTTTATTTGACGATACATTTTAGAGCAAGATAATGAAATACATTGGAAAATTATCAGGATTCAAGTTACGTTTAACTTAGACGATAAAATGACGAATAAATTAAATGCAACTTAAATTTTGACAAGAAAACTGACGAAGTTAAATGTCTCGTTTCAATACTGGAGTTGATAATCAGTATTAAATGGGAAAAAACTAACAAAACTCACCGAACCTCTTACGCGATATCAATAACATCAGAACCTGCGTGATTGCGGAAAACTAAGAAAATCTGAGGCATTGTCCCAATCTGCAATCTAACTGTGTAGTTATTTTACGTATCAATAGGTGGCGCTACTATTGTATAATATGGTAGAGTATACCGGGGAGTGGTATTTTACCGTAAGTATAAGTGTAGTTTATACCGTGCAGTGGCCTTTAACCCTAAAGAAACATCAGTGTAGGATATACCGGGCAAATGTATACCGGGTAGCAGTACTAAAACATTAAGAAAAAATAGCAATTACACAGATAAATCATATATTGAGCTAACACTATTTGTGAAATGAAACGCTTTCATGTTTCATTTGGCAATCAAGCTATTTTTTGATATTTTTAATTTAAATATTCCCTAATTTAAGCGTTATTATGCACCCTCTAGTGAGCATATTTTTATTTACTTTATTCCTGACCAGAATTCCAAAAATATGCATTGAGGGTGATGATTATATAACACCCTTTCATCGATTCGCATAAAATTTTTTTTTTTACTTTTAAAATATGCGACTCTAATCTAGGTCTTTAATTCACAGTAATAAGAAAAAGCTTTTCTGGTTGCTAGTCATAAAAATAAACTAATAAATTTGTAACTTACTCGAATTTAAGAACAATAATTTACCTTCAGTTCTTCATTAATTCTGGAAGACAAATACTTTTGTTTCGGACACCTTATTTTGTTTCAACTCAATAATTCGTATTTACAAATAGCTTGAAAAAAATTTGCATGAAAATCACCCAACAGCCTTTTCTCACTCCATTGATACAAATTTACAAAATTCCATTTTCTGTACAGGAAAACAACGATAAAACAAACTGTTCTGGTTTGCCTGCTTTATGGTTAATTTTTTTTTCTTTTTTGGTTGTTGTGGTTGGGCTTTTTTGCATTAGAAAATTAGTCGGTAAACGCATAACACATTTTCTTATGGCAGAGCTGCAATCTACCATAAATTTTATTTAGGAACCCGAATCTAATTGTTTTATTTTAGGGCATTTTCTGTGCATTTTAAGTAGCATATAATGTGCCAAAGAAAAGGGAGGAAACAACTTAATAACTTTTTATCTAGAGATTGGATTCTCCTGTAATAGGTCCCAATTTTAATGCTGACTTTAAAGTAACAATTTAATTAGTACAGATGATATTTTAAATTGCAAAATTAGTCACAAAAACGTACTTTCTCTAAATAAATATGCATTTTTTTCTAAAAAATATGGGTTTGATGGATTAAGACTTGCCAGATGTGAATGAGAAGAAACGAAAATGATTTGAAATATAAATTATTTTTCATATATGTTTATTCATTGATTATGTTTCGTTTTATACTTCAAATCTCTTTCGTTTCTTCTCATTCACGTCTGGCAAGTCTTGAACACGGATGCCTGTTTTTGAGTGCTTGGATCATATCGACTGTCATTTCCTATTTATACATTTTGAAATAAATGAAGCTTTCAATCTTGTAGCATATTACCCTACAGTTTCTTGCAGATCATCTATATAATTTTAGAATCATGTTCTCCAGATTGCGGCAACCCTCTCCTGTTTTTTCATAGGCAAGAACCCAAAACAGTATTTTTTCCTAAAAAGTACGTTTTTGAATCCGATTTCGTAGTTAAAGTCTATACCAACTCAATGGCATGTTTAAGATTAGACTTTCGAATAATAATACTAGAAAATCTGCTCATTTGATAAAAATTATTTAAGTATTCCGTTTCTGTCCTTTTTTTTTTCGCCATGTATCTAATGAGTTTATATGTTATGAATTCGCATCTATTTTATTGCTCCAATTGGAATATAGCTCCAATTTAGCTATTTTTGAATCATAAAATAAAGCAATTAATATCGATAAGTCTCTCATAGCTGACTCAAATTCAGATTCCTCACATTCTGATTCATTCTTCACACAGATTCAGAACATTCGGATAAACGTATAGCTCGATGTAAATATATTAAGCTCTATTACTCGCTTGGAATAATAATGCTAGAAAATCTGCTCATTTGATAAAAATTATCTAAGTATTCCGTTTCTGTCCTTTTTCTTCTTCATGTATCAAATCAGTTATGTATATCTAATGAATTCGTATATATTTTATTGCTCCAATTGTAGCTACTTATATCAAAATGATATTTAACCATTTTCGAATCATAAAATAAAGCAATTGATGTCTATAAGTCTCTCATGGCTGACTCAAATTCAGATTCATCACATTCTGATTCATTCTTCACACAGATACAGATAAACGTATAGCTCGATGTAAAGATATTAAACTCTATTACTCGCTTGGAATAATAATACGGGATAAATAACTTTTATCAAATGATCAGATTAAGTATTCCGTTTCTGTCCTTTTTTTTCGCCATGTATTAATGACCTATGTATATCAAATGAATTAGTATCTATTTTATTGCTCCAGTAGTAGCTACTTATATTAAAATAATATTTGGCTATTTTGTATCATAAAACAAAGCAATTAATATCGATAAGTCTCTCATGGCTGACTCAAATTCAGATTCATCACATTCCGATTCATCCTTCACACAGATTCAGATAAACGTATAGCTCGATGTAAATATATTAAACTCTATTACTCGCTTGGACAGTTTTTCATTTTATGGCATGTTCCTCCAACAATCCCCATTCCAAGTAACTTCCTCCTAATGTTTATAAAAAAATACCACCCACAAATCTGAAATCCCACTCTCCCATTCGTCCAATTTCCTCTGCACTTCATTTTCATCATCATCATCACAATCATCAGCGGCGGCTTTCAATTTCTTTATCCGCCTATCAGGCGAAAGCCACGAGTACGCGAGAGGCCTCCCGCACAAATAAAACTAAATAAATAAATAAAAATTCCAGCGGCGAGCAAATTACAGGGGAAAAAAACTTCAGTAGAGAATTCAAAAAAAGGCAGTTATAGCGAGGGCGGTTTTAGAGCCTTAAAGTGACAGGGAACCCTCGCTGAAAACGACGATTTTTTGCTTCAATTATTGTAATTTTTCTATTCTTTTCTAAGCTCTGCTTTTTTCTTATCAGTAAAATTTTTTCAAAAGAGCTCCCGCTGAAAAACATCTATATACCTTTTTTTTTCTTTTTTCCTATCCCGACTCACGCGCCTTGCTGGGAAAAAAAATGGAGTTCTTAAACATCCGTATTGCTCCATGGACATTAACTCTTTTGAAATAGATAGATGAGAATTGCGGGAGAAATAAACTCGTTAAAATATTTTCGCTGTTTGAATGATATTAGGTTTTTGAGATAAATTTAGTTTTGTAAAATATGACTTTAATGATATAGTAAATTGAAAACTCAATTATCTAGATCTTTGACCAACTTTCTATCCAATCGTTAACGCATGATTGAACCATATTAAGTCTTCGACATAGATTTAATTTTTTAAAGTATGTCTTTAGATATATATTAAATGGAAGATATTTAACTGCACTTTGGTGTAATCATTACAATATTTTTGCTGTTTGAATGCTATTAAGTCTTCGAGATAGATTTAATTTTCTAAAATCCAGCCTTCTATCCAATCTTTAGCGTATTTTTGCTGATTGAATCATATTAAGTCCTCGACATAGATTTAATTTTTTGAAGTAGGTCTTTAAATATGTAGTTAATTGAAAACTCATGAATGAAGATATTTAACTGCACTTTGGTGTAATCATTGCAATATTTTTGCTGTTTGAATGCTATTAAGTTTTCGAGATGGATTTAATTTTCTAAAATCCAACCTTCTATCCAATCTTTAACGTATTTTTGCTGATTGAATCATATTAAGTCCTCGACATAGATTTAATTTTTTAAAGTATGTCTTTAAATATATAGTAAATAGAAGATATTTAACTGCACTTTGGTGTAATCATTACAATATTTTTGCTGTTTGAATGCTAATAAGTTTTCGAGATGGATTTAATTTTCTAAAATCCAGCCTTCTATCCAATTATTAACGTATTTTTGCTGATTGAATCATATTAAGTATTCGGCATAGATTTAATTTTTATAAGTAGGTCTTTAAATATGTAGTTAATTGAAAACTCATGAATGAAGATATTTAACTATCATTACAATATTTTTGCTGTTTGAATGCCATTAAGTCTTTGAGACAGATTTAATTTTCTAAAATCCGACCTTCTATCCAATCATTAACGTATTTTTGCTGATTGAATTATATTAAGTGTTCGGCATAGATTTAATTTTTTGAAGCAGGTCTTTAAATATGTAGTAAATTGAAAACTCCGTAATGAAGATATTTAACAGCACTTTGGTGTAATCATTACAATAATTTTGCTGTTTGAATGCCATTAAGTCTTCGAGATAGATTTAATTTTCTAAAATATTGGTTTATTGATATAGTGAATTGAAAACTTATTAATGAAGGTTAACATTCTTCTAACGAATTTAACCAACCCTTTAAATATTTTTGCTGTTTGAAAGTTTAAATTATATTATGTCTTTGAGGTAAATTTATTTTTGATTATTTATTATGGATTTAAACGATATAGTAAAGTAAATTATGTATTGAAATTAGCCTCTTTCTAATGAATTTTACCAACCTTTTAAGTAATCGTTAAAATATTATGATAATATTTTAACGATAATTGAATGATCGAGATAGATTTAGATTTTGCAAAATGGGTTTAAATATATGGTAAATTGAAAATTCAATTATCTAGATATTTAACCAATCTTCTAAGTAATCGTTAAAATATTTTTGCTGACTGAATCAGATGAAGTCTTCGAGATAGATTTAATTTTCTAAAATATGGGTTTATTGACATAGTAAACTGAAAAGTCATTAATGATCTTCTAATGAATTTGACTAACCTTTTTAAGTAATCAAAAGAATATTTTTGCTGTTTGAAAGTTTAAACGATATTAAGTCTCCGAGGCTAATTTATTTTTGGCTATTTATTATGGGTTTAAACGATATAGTAAATTATGAAATCATTAATGATTCATTAATGAAATCAACCTTTTTCTAATGAATTTTACCAACCGTCTAAGTAATCGTTGAAATATTTTGATGTTATTTTAACGATAATTGAATTATATAGTCTTCGAGATATATTTAGTTATGCAAAATGGGTTTAACGATATAGTAAATTGAAAACTCAAATATCTAGATATTTAGCCAACCTTCTAAGTAATCGTTAAAGTATTTTTGCTGATTGAATCAGATTAAGTATTTTAGATAGATTTAGTTTTTTAAAGTATGAATTCAACAAAATGGTAAATTGAAAACTAATTAATGAAGATATTTAACAACACTAAGAAGTAATCGTTAAAATTTATTTGCTGTTTAAATAATATTAAATTTTCAAGAGAGATTTAGCTTTGTAGAATATGGATTTAATGACAAGGTTAATTAGAAATTTATAAACAAAGATAAACCTTCTTTTAATGAAGTTAACCAACCTTCTAAGCAATCGTTAAAATATTTTTGCTGACTGAATCAGATTAAGTCTTCGAGATAGATTTAGTTTTGTAAAATATATGTTTCATGATATAGTAAATTGAAAACTCCTTAATGGAATTAACCTTCTTTTAATTAATTTTATCAAGCTTCTAAGTTATCGTTAAAATATTTTTGGTGATTGAATCATACTAAATCTTCGAGATAGATTTAGTTTTGTACAATATGGGCTAAACGATTAGGTAAATTGAAACTCATTGATGAAGATATTTAACCAACCTTCTAAGCAATTGTAAAATTATTTTCAAAACTTATATATAAAATCATATAAAAGTTATATTTTTAACTAGTTTATATCGCTAAAATATGTATGCGAAATAAGCTCGTTAAAAATGTCGCTTTTTGATAATATCAGATCGCAGGAATTTACTTAATTTTATAAGTTAAAAGTAAAAAACTGTTTTAAGACTGTGTTAAGACTGTTTTAAGACTGTTTTAAAACTGTTTTGTCAAATGTTTCGCGTTTTTGAAGTATTTGAAATAAATTTTATTTCATCTTGAAAAGCGATCAGTTTAATGGTGAGCTCTCTCCCTATCTCTTAATTCCCAGAATCGTTGGAGCTAAGATCTTAAAATTTAGACAGTGTGTGGAAGAGGTTAATCTAGCCCCCGATTTTTGTGGCTAGATCATGGTTCATTAATTAAACTGTTATTTTGGTCTTAAGAAATTCGTTCGAAGATATGCATAATATATTTTTTAATTATTCACGAAAACAACAAAATTATTATTTCAAAAGAAAAAGTAAACAATCTATAATTGTGTTGAAAGATTTCTTCGTTAGGTGTGTTTTGTACAGAAATTACTACACTATTTTACATTTTAAAAACTAATATTTCTGCTTCAAATAATTATAATGGATTTTAACTTTAATTATAATAAGAAAAAAATGGTTTCTAACATTAATTATAATAATAAGAAAAATGTTATTTAATGCTTATCAGAGAAGAATCGAATCTCAATCAATACAATTTGCAGTTTTCTGATTTTTTTTAAAAATTATCATCATTATTTTGAAATTTTTTTCTTTACATTTGTAAATGCATTTTTGCACAACTGTAAGTCAGCTTATTAGTAGCCTATAACAGAAAAAGAAATGTGCGAATCTCCTTCCCCTTACCACCCTCTCACTCTATAAGAATTTCGAAATGCTCTATTAGTTATAAATGTACAATATTAAAATTGTATAGATATTTTTTTTCGAGCCGTGATGGCTTCCAATGAGGTAAACCGAGTTCGAATCCCAGCGATGGTTGGTCGATACGAATTCCCCATCCGGCTTGCCACTATCACAGTGCTGACATAAAATATCCTCAGTGGTAGACGGATTATGGCTTAGAGTCCCCTTTCCGTCAGGATAACCATAAAATGTTTTCTTGGTTTTCCTCTCCGTATAACGCAAATAAGGGTTAGTTTCATCAAAAAGTCCTCCACGAAGGCAAATTTCTCCCAATACTTGATCCAAGAATTTTTTGACTTCTGGATTGTGGTTCAAAATTACAAGGGTACAGAGCTGAACATTAGTAGTCATAAACCCAAAAAATTGGGTCGGCTGTTCAACGACGGTTATAAAATAAAATTATAAGTATCGTTTCAAATATTACTGAATATAATAGCTTAGAACTTTATAAACAATACAATTAGGTGAACATTACCATGATTCTTTCAAATTTTTCGAATATAACATTTTGCTAAAACAATGGACTGTATTTTTACATTTCCATTTCCACATTTCTTTCAACGTTTTTCGAATATAACATGATAACAAAACAATTGCTTTTATTTTTACATTTTAAATTGCACATTTTTGAATACAACATCTCAGAACTTTAAAAACAAAGCAATTAACTGAACTTTCATATTTCCTATTGCGCATTTTTTTTTTTTTTTTAACTTTGCAGAATATAACATTTTAAGACTTTAATAACAAAGTAATTAGCTGAATTCCCACATTTTCAGTTGCATATTTTTTCTGCGCAATTTAAAATATCCCAGAACTTTACCGATAAAACAACTTACTGATCTTTCAGAAAATATCCACGTTATATTAATTTTAATTAAACATAGAGCGTATGATTGTATAAATTGTTTTCTGTAAATATTTATTAATTTTTTTTTTTTTAGAAAAACTTTTAACTTATTTTAAATTATTATTATTGGAAATCATAGTTGACATATTACGCGCTAAAATAAACTCTTGATTAAATAGATCATTCTATGAATTATAATCGAAAATGTAAATGATAACTTATAGATTACCATACTTATATTAAATTTCGTTAAAAAAATTTATATCTTCATCCTCTATATTGTCACTGAATCCGATTCTTATTCCGGAAGTCAGATTGCATCGAATTTTCCTGCATGCTTTTCGAAATTTTAGATTTTACTTAACGACCCTCGCCAAGTTTAAGACAAGATAATTAACAAGGTTCTTGTAACGAAATACCAAAAATCTTAAGCTTCTAGGCTTTGAAAATGAATGAAACAATTCTGGTGTGCAAAAAAATGTCAAGCCTTGATGACTGTAGCTGCTAGAAGCTTCTCGAAACTTGATACAGCAAGTTTATGGTACGATAGTTGTACTAGATATAGAACAAGACGGAATATTTCACGCTTTCCACATATTCTTTCGAAAAGCAACGGAAATACCAAGGACAAGCGAAACGCTAATTGAACACATGCGCGCGCAACTGTACTCTTTTGAGTTATGAGCGCATTTATGAGCAGAAGATAACATCAAAAATAGAACAGCTAAAGAAGTTCAAGGTTATATTTTAAAAAAGTCATTGGATTAAAAAAAAAGTATGACATTCATAAATAGCGGTAAGAGCAAAAAATTACTAATTTTTTCTATGACTGTATATAATTTTCACAGTAAAACTCTAAATCACCATATCTTAGATCCCACTTAATAAAACTTTATCAGACTATTATATTTGACAAAAATTTTATAGAACGCCATCAATGTGTCAAACAAATCTAATGACAATCATAACAATTTTCTTTTATTTTAAGTAATTCAGTGTTTTTTTTATTTTTTATTCTCTTCTATATTGGTAAAAGCTTGCGCAGTTCAGTAAAGCGCTAGACACTGCTTAAGCAAATTCGAATATCAACCTAGCAGTTAAATGTGTGTTCTGAGCTGGATTATTACCATCAATAAATGCAGACGTATTCTGAGTTTAAATTTCATTGGTATCGGGCTACTCTTGGATGAGCTTAGAGATTTTAAGCGTGAGATAGTTCCTCCATTGAATGGTCTTCTTTGTTGAACTTTCATCCGATGTTTGACGTAAGAGGCCGGTAAATATTCTAACCATTTCTGAATTTATGCATACAGAAATCGACTTGAATCTTACTATTCTTAAGAAATACGAAAGCAAAAATACAAAATTTAAAGAAAATAGAAAATATTTGTTTAAAATCCCAAGAGGATAAACATGAAATCATAACATAAATAGTAATACTTGATTTAGATGTATCAATTTTAGCTAAAAACTATTCTTACGACTACTAGAAAAGTAAATTATTTTAAAAGGGAATCATCGCCCTCTTGTTATAGTAAATCATCGATATGCTGATTAGGATGAATAAATGGATAAACGGATATGTTTCGCATGTCAAAATGCATCAATTTTGTATCAACATATTATATAAGAATTTTTTAGATTTACGTAATCAGATTTTGATAAACTTATGAACTTAGAATTTGTAATGCGAACTTAATCAAATTAGTATCCACTTTTTGTAGTAAAATTTTTAAAGTATATCTGCCAAAAGCCTTATCCCCTACTCATTATAGTTCTAATCATTCAGAAATCAGGTTCCTCCCACATTTTTGTAGAATACATTATAACGTTCATTTTAACTTATTATATTGGATTTCTTTTTATATTTACCCAAACAAATTTTTTTTATTGTTATTGTGTTTAAAATTAACATATTGTTCTAATCTTCACAAATCAAGTTTCTCAAATTTTTTGTAATGATCTGCGACTTTTAGTAGTGAACCTAACAATATTTGGTTTATAAGCTTATTATTTTTAAATTATACGTAATCGAATTTCTATTAACTTATTGCTGAGGAATTTTATAAGTCTGCGTAATCAAGCCAGTACCAACATGTTATATTGGAATTTTTGCAATGCTTTTAATCAAATTTGTTTATACTTATTGTATATACTTATTGTAAAATTAATTGTTCTATTCTTTCACAAATCTGGCTTCTTTGTTGTGATATCTTGTATTGTACACAATTGAATTCGCATCAATTAATTTTATTGTAATTTTCAAGTTTTAAGTAATCAAATTTGAATCATTTTATGAAGCTTGAATTTTTAAATCAATATCCAAATTTGTGTTCACTTATCGAAATCTTAAAAGTATGCAGATTCAAATTTGCACCAACTTATTATATTAGAGATTTTAAAATGTACGAGTACGTAATCAAATTTGCCTCAGATTATTGTAGAAATAATTTATTGTTCTAATTCATCACAAATCGGATTTCTCTCACATCTAAAGACGTTTCGCATAATAAGTATAACTTTTAAGTGTAAATTACAAACTTTGTATAATAATATCTAACTGTATTGTAATTTTAAAAAAGGACGTAATAAAATTTGTATCAAATTGGACTTTTTTAAGTTTACGCAATAAATTTTTTCAATTTGCGCCAACTTATTGTATTAAAAATTTTAGCGTGTAGGTAATCAAATTTTATCTTTTTTGAAGATTTAATATTAGAGTCTTTAAAGTATAGGTCAGTAATTTTTATTCTCCTATTATATTGGAATTTTTCAAGTGTACATCATCAAATTCATATCTTCTTATTGTATATCTTATTATATTGGGATTTTTATAGCATATGTAATCAAATTTGAATCAACTTATTAGATTGGAATTTTTCATGCTTACGTAATCAAATTCGAATCCTCTTCGTATAATGGGATTTTTATAGTATACGTAATCAAATTTGTATCCTCTATTTGCATCCGCTTACCATTTCGAGATTTTAGTATAAAGATCAAATTCGCATCAATCAATTTGTATCTTATCATATTGAGATTTATATAGTATATGTAATCAAATTTGTATCCTCTATTTGTATCTGCTTACCATATCGAAATTTTAGTATAAAGAACAAATTTATATTAATGCATGAATGCATTTCAATCAATTTGTATCTTCTTATCATACTGAAATTTATATAGTATATGTAATCAAATTTGTATCTACTTATTATATTGGAATTTTTCAAGTGTACGTTATCATATCAGTATCTTCTTATCATATTGAAATTTTAAAATATAGAACAAACTTGTTTTAGCTTATTAGAGATAAAACTTAAAATTTCTAAATTTCATTCAATTTAATTCTCTCTGTAAAACTCCAAATACAATGCCACCAAGCCATTTCGAGACACTTGCTGCTTCTAAAACCATGAACTAGTCCTACTTGATCCCTACTTGAGTTTCAAATTAAATCTCCCGCTGCTTAACGTCGGTTACCGACAGAGACTAACCAAGAATAAAGAACAGTTCTTTAAGAAAAGTCTTCTGTCAAGGCTCGTCGGCTTTAATGAGAGTGGACCCCGAATGAAACAAATATCTTCATCCCTTCCATTTTGGGGCTAAACGCTTCACGGATTCGACAGAAAGAAACTCTCTGATGAAACAACTGTTTGATGCACAGGAGCGGAACTGAGAAATAAACAACAGACGAGACAGCAGGACAAGTGTTTCTGTCAACGGCGGGAAGATACGAATAGTTACGGTTGTGAAGAAGAAAAACCAAAATCTCTAAGAATCTTTGTAAAGAGTCCCAATACAAACAGTTGAGGTGAACGGAAAAGGGAATAAATATTTCTGAGGTTGAGTCAAAGAAAACAAACACTCTGCGAGGAAGATATATTTTTCTTCTTTAAAACACCGCATGGTAAAATTGTGACAATTACTTTTAAATACTAACAGCAACTATTTGTTTTCAACCTCTTAAGAAAAAATCACAAGAACATTGTAAAAAATGGGAACTCAAATACCACAAAATCGTTTTTGACAAAACCGTTTCCTGGTATATGCAAATTTCGTCAAAGTGACGAAATAACTCACTTTTTTGAGGAAACGAATTTTGTCAAAATTAAAAAAAAATATTTCACCATTCCATTTTTTTTTTCCAAAAAAAAAAGAGAGAAAAAGAAATAAATCTAACAGTCCTTAATGTACTAACTCGTATCGTCACTTTAGTTTCAACAGTGTACTCTTTCTTGTTTTTTCATTCTATCTAATAATCTCATAATGCACTACAATGACGTTTCGAGTTGAGGAAACATTTTCGTTCATTTAAGAGTTCACGTTTCGTCACAAATCACATCATTGTGTGACGAAATGATTCTCAAAATTCATGAAATAAAGCTCAAGGATTGCTGAATTGTCAAAAGGGAGATTCTTATTTCTGAGAGTGAATCAGCTACAAGCATTCAAACGGCAAATTTCAGTTAGTAAAATACTATTAAAAAATATAATAAATGTTAACGACTTCTACAATTTCAATGTCTCAGGAAGAATTCACAAGATTGAGCCATAAACATTAAGAGTATGATTTTCAGTTAGTATAATAAGCATTATTAGTTAGTTTAATAAAAACTAACAAATATATATTTTCAATGAAAAAAAAATTACAAAATTCAGCCACAAATGTTTGCCATTTCGTCAGTTAGTACAAGTAGTAGTTAATATAATAAACGTCAACAATTGCTAATTGTTTTTAATATCCAGGAAAAAAGGCACCAAGCTCAAAAATTCACATTAACAAGCATTCTAAATATGAATTTCGTAGTATAATAACAAATATATTTAGTATCACTTAGTGTAACAAATATTTTTCCTGCTCAGGAACTAAATGTACTTCATTATTGTCTCTGAAAAATAGGAATATAATTAGCATTAAGGAAGAAAAAAATTTTGCAAAACTGTTTTCAAAAGAGTTGTTATTTTTTTTCCCAATAAACTAAAGTAAGTGTATAGTACAATTTTTTCAATAGTGAAATTTTTATCTTAAAAAATTAAATTGGCACATTTAAGTAAGTTTGGAAACAAAAGCACATATTTTTCTAAAAAAAAAAATATGTATTTTCGTATACTTTCCTTTGACTGACGGACTACAATCAAAAAAGTAGTAGGAAGACATAGAATTATTCATTTAATAAATTTTTTTCAACATCATACTCAGTTTAATACCTTTCAAAAATTTAATAAAGCTGAATTTAAATAACGTTGAAATCGAATCATCATAAAGAAAAAAAATATCAAGATCTAGAATAGACTTTAAAAACATCAAAATATTTCTTAAAACTTTATTATTTAATGAATTTAAAACCAAATTGACAATATTTAATTAATTATAACTATTTCTCCTTTAGCTTAATGCTTATAACTTATAAAAATATCTAATGCTTATAATTATAAAAATATCTAATTTTAATATTTTAAATAATATATTTTAAATATTAATGCTTATAAAAATATCTAATTTTAAAATTCAGATTACATTCAAATTTTTTATGGGTTCAAGCAAGTATATTTTAATGCCATCTCTTCAAAACATTTCCATTTTAATTAAAAATAATTGTTCAAAAACACCTGCCACCCCACAATTTTAATGCACTAGATTTTTTTCTCCTTTATTTTATTCTTTTTATATATGAAGTTCCACCTCTCTATACATTGTGCTGGTTGAAAAAATAATAATAACAGACCCTCCAATCAGTCGGCACTTTTATGTAACCCCAAAGATAGTCGTTAGGCACTTCTAAATCCCCTTTTACAAGCATCATAAAAATTAAAAGTAAATAACTCAATTTCCTCAAGCGTTTAGCTGTATAGAAAAAACACTTTCAATCTTATATAATGGACGTTTAGAATCGGATGAAATTAGAAATATGGCTGGTAGGCGGCGCTACACTTCAAAACCACCAGGCTATTTAAGTTTTGTTCTCATTGGTGAAATATTTCCATGGCAACCAACTGTTCAAAGCAGACTATAACTGAATATTTTCTTTTTATCGTTTTATTTTTCATATTACTAGACGCGGAATTCAAACATGTGTGACATGTTGTTAATGACTGCCTTATCGGCGTAATACAGTGTTGGTAGTTAATAAAACAGTAGATGACAAAAGGCGAATATAATAGTCGCAGTCATGTTGCCATTCACAGATGAGAAATTTTTGGCTTTTAAGGAATCTAATCTGAAATGTCTTTTTTAATAAGAATTATTGTATTTCTATCGCTTTCACAATTTCCGGCGTTTTTGATGCGTGCAGCAGAGAGAATTGTAGTATAAATCAACATAATTACACGTTCCACAAAAGGTATGAATTCTACTTAGCATTTTGGTAAATTAATATAAAGTTTTCCGATAACTGCCAGACATGTTTCGAAAATTAAAAACCCACACTTTGCTTTGTGTTGCTTCAAAATAGGATCCAATAAGTCAAATAAATTTGAAAGGAAAAAGAAGAACAATTTGTAACGTTGCAAAAATCTGCAAAATTTATTACCAATAAATAAGGAGGATTTTTACCTAGTACACAAAACATTTCCATTCTGAAATTTTTTTTTTTTCAACATCATCAGTTTTTTGAAGTTAAAGAAAATAAATTGAACTGCTAACTTGAAGAAATTAAACTGCTTAGGGATGTTGAATAACACTACGTTTAATAAAGTATTAAATGTTCGCATTTTTCGTGTTTCTATTTATGGATATGGGCAAACTGTGGAATTTATGACAACGATATCGATTTATACAACTCTAAATCCAAATTTCTTTATTTTTGTATGAATTTAAAATCTGATTCGACTATTTTTTCGCTGATACCGTATACTCAATAGATGCAGATAATTAGTAAAATGGTTTTTAGTATTTTTCAAAAGTTAGAATTTAAAGCTAATATATTTTTGAATGAATAGTTAAATATATAAAAAAATTTACACACACTTGAAAACTTATTTTTTTGTATTGGGTTAACTTTTAGCAATAAGTAAAATAGCGCAATTTTTCTTATCGACAATGTTGCGGATCTCAGAAAGTAAATATGAGAGATGCCATTGTATCGGTATAAACAAACTGAGTTATTTAAAGTAGTTCGCTAGTTTAATAAAATACTTAAAAAGACGCAGACATTTGCATTGCATCAATCGGTGCATTTAACGCAGTGTTTGGAGTAAAAGCCGACAACTTTTGGAGCTTTGGAAGCTGAAGTGGACAGTGGAAGTCAGCTTAGAGCTGTGTTCCTTAACCTTTTTGATATAATGGACCCTTTTTAAAAAATTTTAAGAAGTCACGGACCACCCCCCTGTGAAAAAAATAATTGCAAAAAACATCAATTATTAGAAAACATTTAATTTTATTATTTTAATAGTATACAAAATTTTTAAAAGTAAAATTTTTAAGGTGAAGGTTGCTGCTGCTTTTCCTTAATTAATAAATTGTATTGGGGGATGGTTTTCGACAAAGCAACGTGCATATCATGTTCAACTTTCAATCGATTTATATGTTATGTTTTTATTGTCACAATTGTGGAAAATACCGCTTAGCAAAGATACACTGTAGCAAACGGAATTAAAGCTGCCATAGCTCGCTCTAAGAGCAATGAGTAGGCTTTCAAACGTTTTAAAAATTAGTAGTCAGCGGACCCCAAAATTATAACTCATGGACCCCTTAGGGGTTCATGAACCACAGGTTAAGAAACCCTGGCTTAGAGCCTCTCGATCACTGTAAGAATATCTAAACATTCATCAATAATATTAATAAAATACCGTAAATGATTAGAACATAAAAATAAATATAAGAATTATTTATAATATATAAAAAATTTAATTTATAATTAGATTTTTAATTTATTTACCAAAAGTCAGTAATCATATAAATTCTATATTATCAAAATTTTCGTAGTTAAGTTTGTCTACTTCTTCTAGGTAAAATCGCTCTTACTGCATCTCTTAGAGTTGGGAGAGATTTTTCAATAAGTGATACATGTGAAAATTTAAGTCAATGAAATAATTTTAAGTCAATGAATAAATAATATTTTGCGAAATGAATGTCTCAACCAAATTTAAGTGGTAAAGGTGATTCAAAAAACAGTGTTTTCGAAAATAATAAACAGTGGGTATTTTTTAAAATTTTTAAGCAGTTTAGCCGCAACTAAAAACATTTATGCTGTGTTTTTGTAAAAAATCTATCCGTGTAACTGAACCGTGTGTTGGTAAATAAAAAAAAATATTCCAGTTAATTTTCATTTTTTATATACTCGTCCCTTTTTCACTTGAATTCGCAGGAAAACGAGTAGAGATTCGAATAATGTAAAATTCGAATTAGGGAGAAAAAGAAGAAGAAAAAAACTTGCATAGTTAAAAGAAATAATGCATAATGCTTCTGCGTAATTTTAAAGGTGATTCGATTGCTTCTAAATTTTAATTTTTTCCCCCTTTATGCTTTCTTCTTTTCCTGTGGTATTTTTAGCAACCATTTTTGTTAGACTGCTATTCATTTGATAATTTCCTTTTTATTTTTCTGAGATTTTGCTGCTGCATGCATATCGGTAAAAAAAAATTTACTAAAAAATGAATTAAAACAGTACTTTCCATAATAAATTTTGATTTACTTTTGCGTGCATCGTCTTTGTTCAAAGGACATATTTTTAAATTTTCGAACTCATTAGAATGTTACATTTAATTAGTAGAATCAAAATCAGCAGACTTTTAAGAAAGGTTCAAAATAATTGTTCATATTTCACAACTTATATAGTCCGCAAAATTTTATGAACATATTAAAGAATATGTCCTTCGAACTGTTACTGTAATGCCTCAGCACATTAAAATCCGATCAGTCAATCAAAATTTATTTGATTTCGTTTTAGCTCAGTTTGCTTCGTGTTTTAAAACTTCTTGACACAACTCTGAAATTAAATTTTGCAAATATTAAACTAATTTTACCACAGATCTTCATTTTTTTAAAACAGAATTGACTCTTAAACCTTTGATCAAAAATCCTTAAAGATAACTTTTATTTAAGACATAGATGTTGAGTAGAAGAAAGTTTGGAGGAGTTGGTATGGGAGTTAGCTTGATTCAGACCCAGAATAGTTAAAAGTTAGCTCCTATAAGATAAGAAGAAAATGAATTTTTGATCTTATGAAAATTATTTTCATAGATTCTTCTTAACAAATAAATTACTCGAATAAATACCATGACAATTATTTGAATTACTTAATTTAACACTGTCGCAAACTCAATTTAATGCATTGTATCACTTTTGCGTCCTTGTTTGATTGAACTATTGAAAAAAAAATAGAGAGAATTAAGAAAACTATTGAAAAATTCGATATATTTAAATAAAATATTAATTATAGTTATCCTTAAAATTTTCAACTCCTGAAAAATCAAAATTTATCTAGCTAAGTTTCAAAACTAATTTAAAAAATATTAAATATGCTAATTAATTACGCGCATTATCTGTATGAGATTTCTAAGTCATGACTATTTACTAACAATCATTTCGGCATAAGATGCACAAAAGCAAGGGAAAAAAAAGAAAGAAACCGATATTAAGTCACAAAATCAAACACAAAAACGTACTTTTTCAAAATAAACATACATTTTTTAGACAAATTTTTAGGCAAATTAATTATTTAGACAAATTACATTTTAGTAGCCACAATTTGAGAATTATGGTCTTAATAGTTTGGAGAGGAGAGTGGTTTAAGGCTAGCGTATTTCAATTAATTTAATAATAAAAGTAATTTTACTTTTTACGCATTTAACTATAATTCGGAAACCTTTAGGTGAAGCGAAAATTTTTTGACTTCAAATATAAAATTCGTTCGTCCAAATTCGATTATTCTCCCTAAAAAATTTTTTTAATAACATTATTTTTATTATTTTATTTAATATTAGTCTAAAAATATTTAATTGCAAAATATATAAATTTTTACATCATTTTAAAGAAGTTTTATATGACGAAATACGAAATTTTAACAAAATCAATCGAATTATTTCTGAAAAATAGAATTTTAAATATCTGACTTTCTTCGTGGGATTTGGTAAAGCTTTTATTAGAGTCGGGATTCCCAGTAGAAGTCGAACATTTCGATTATCGACAACAGAACTATGGCTCAAAAGTGTTAATGTTATGGGTGGTATTTTCTCGATCTCTTACAGTTTTGCGGTTTTGTGTTTTGGAGATGAGTGAAGATTAAGATGAGAGAAAAAAATTATTTTGCAAGATTTGTGGTGCGTGTGCGGTCTACTTGTGTCGGCAAAATTTTCTACGCTTTCGTTAGATAATATTTACCGCAAAGTTTTCTTTACTCCCTCTTTTGACACGTTCTGAGAAAGATAAAATTAGGCNTATATATATATATATAAAATGCAGAGAAAACAAGGGGAAAAAAAGAAAAATAATAATAAAAATAACAAAAACCGGAGAAAAAAAAATGAAATTTAAAAAATCCGGAAAACAAAATATATAATTGTATCTTTTATTATATCTTTTATTTTCAGGATTTTTTTAATTTTTTCCCCCGGTTTTCTGATATTTTTTTTTATTATTTTTCTTTTTTTCCCATTTTTTCATTGCTCTGTAATTTTCCCCTTGTTTTCTCTATATTTTGAACTTATTCTATGAGTTCTATTTACTTGCAGCTTATGCTCATTAAATAAAACTTATTGTTTTTCTTAATTTTCCTCATGTTTTTGGAATTGATGGTGGATGGAATTTTTATTAGCAAATGAAGAAAATAATTCAAAATTAGTTGAAAAGAATTAATGAAAATGAGTTCATTTAAAAAACTAAATTTAATCTTAAATAGCAACATTCTTCTGAGTTTGCGGTAGGATTCTTAAAAATAGCAGCAAAAAAAAAAATATTTTAAGAAAATAAAAAAAGACAACTAAACCGGGGCAAGCCGAGGGACACCAACATGTGTTTACTTTATAAACACGTAAGTTTATGATTTTTCTATTGATACCAGATGTAAATAAAAATGTCGTGCCCTCACGTATAATTTTGTAACAAAAAAAAAAAAAAAAAATATTGTTCGAAAAAATTATGGAAATAACGGAAAATGAGTTTTTTTTCACTCTAATCAGATAAGTTTTATCTAATTAATTCGAGTGAAATGGAATTTTTCAACCGTAATAGCGGGGTTCTTGTAGTATGCCATATTCGTAACGTCCAACTTTTAGAGTATGAATTTTAAATTTTTATCAAAGATGAAATCATTAGAGGTCACAGATTGCTATGGAAGTAAGAAAAAAAAAGGTTTTAAAATGAGATGAATAATTATGAAATGAGGTGAAACTTTACGATATTGATCATTAGAAATACCATAGACATTTTAAATGTCAGATAAAATTGAATGGTCGTGAAAGTCATTTGTATTTAAAAATATTTACTTTTTCTTTGAGTAATCAAACTATTTTTGATGTTTTAAATATCTTTTTCATTGTGATTAATCTCGATAATGATTCGTCAACTTCTGATTTTTTTCTCATTAAATATTAACATGTAATCTGTGTATATATTTTTGCTTTTTAGAGTATTAAGAAAGTGATAATAGGACCTATCATCCCTCCGTACCTAACAATGTGGTGCTTTGCAGAAAAATTTCTGAATTAAACTTATAAATAAGTTTTTGAAAATAAGTGATGCAGGATATTTTAACTTGTTTATAATACATTCAATGTCAGGTTTATGATTTAAAATATACTTTTCAGTTGTTATAGTAAAGTTTTTATAGTTTAAATTTAAAACTTGCATGATTTAATGTGGCAAAATCATACTTATACATTTGGCAAGTTTATTTTAAATTCATAATTGTGAACGTAAAAAAATATTGAATTAAATTGTTTATTATACTTTCAGATTAAGAAAGAATTAAAATAAAATGAAAATTTAAAAAAGTCTTTCTTTATAATTTCATGCATAGGACTAAAAAATATATATAGTTTGAAAATTTCGTATAAGCCTTTAGTAAAGTTCTATAGATCCTAACTCCAAAATATGTCGTTTTTTCTACTCTTTCCTCCCTAGTATTTTGTCTGTATTTTTTTCCCCCTTTCCTTTATTAATTTATTTTTAATCTAATTTTGAAGTCAAGTTAAAAGGATTACTTGTTGGATACACGAATCTAATTAATCTCTTTTTAATATTTTTTTTTAAACTCAGTGGTGCGGCTTTATTAAACAAGCAGTTACTTGTAACAAAATAAATTGTTTTTTTATAATAATAAAAAAAGAGATCCTTCCGTCACAAAAGATGCACATGAAAGGGAAAGCCTGTTTTTCTGCCATCTGTGATTTTTGATGCTAACTAACTTGATTAATTAATTAAGTTAAAAATAACAAAGTAAACTGAACGTTATTTGAGATATGATGATTATTATTGAGATAGTGCTGTCATCTATGTATAATAAATTTCAAATTTTAAAAAAATGAAAACCTCTAGGTCAGCTGTTTTTTAATTTCAAAAATAGACATTTGTTATCTAAAATTGCTATTATCATCATTCGTATAATTATTAAGTTAACTACTTTAGTTAGGTTATTACGTTAAATATTTTAAGAATTGTTTTTTTTATGCATATATTTGTTTCATGTGCTACAACATATTTTACCTTTTCTATAGTTACAAGTCTAAAGGCAATTGAAATTGTGCTGACATCTATATTTCTAATTCTCAACTAAACATAATGCGGCATTCTCATTATTTATTTATTTATTTATTTATTCTTTTTTTCATTATTTTTTATTTTTTTTATTTCTTTTATAGTTCCTCTTTATGACAACGTTTGATTATTAGTTCTATTGGACAGGTTGAAATGCACACCACGATGAAACGTCAACGCAATCTTATAGTGTTCTTATCTATGAATGATAAATTTTTGGAAAATATTAAACCTTCAACATTAGCTGTATTTTTTTAATTTTAAACACTGAATTTTGCTGAGATTTATATTTGCATAATTATTAAGTTTTCAAATACTTCAAGAATTGTATTTTTATGCACATATATATTTCACATACTTTATATGGTTACAAGTCTAAATGCTATAAAAATAGTGCTGTCACCTATATTCGTTACTCCCAATTAAAGATAGTGGTCACAATTCTGTCTGAAAATTCCCCTCTTTGACAAGTGTTAGATCACAAGTTTTATTCAAAAAAGTTGAATTTACATCACAGTGAAAATTAACCAATCTCTTTGATTACTCTTTATCAATTTATAAAAAATTATAATAATTATACTTGATTGAATAATTTTACTAGATTATGTAATTTTATTTATTTTTTTATTTCCATTTATTTTTTTTATTTCATTCATTTACCTTTTTTTAAGTTTTCAAATAAATGTTTTTAGGACAAAATCGGAAATCGCGTCAGATATCCTTTTCTTGAGATCTTTAAATTTGTACTTTGATTATACCACTCGAGAATTTGATAAAAATTACGTGATACGATTAAAATATATTGTATGTAGAAAAAATAATTAAAATAATTTTGACATTACGTTTCATATATAATATAACGGAAGTTTTCATTCTTCTGAAACTTTGTTTGCTTTATATTATAAATTATTGCCTCAATTCTATATCTTTTGCAAATTAGAAATAGTTAAAGGAAAGTTTGTACTTTAGCTCGGTTTTTTTCTAAGTAAGTGGAAAAAAGTTACTTTTAGATGAAAACAATTTTTTTTAAATTTGCTGAACTCCTATTAAAAATTTTTATTTAGCTTAAATAATCTAAAAAACAAAATAAGTTATGTTTTATTTATCGTTTCGTAAGTTTGCTTTAAAGTTTTGAACTTTACTAATAATTTTAAAAGTAGTACTAATAACAAAAACTGAAAGTTATCTTTAATATTTTAAAAATCATAAAAGGTAATATGTTTCATTCATTCCATTTATTTAAAAATTCCCTTGTAACTTCTATATAAATGTCTTTTCCGAATAAAATGTATGAGACTAGATAAATTTATTTGTTTTTATTGACAAAATCTATTTTAGATATTACAGCAGGGAAAAAAAGGAAGGGGTGGTATCGCCATCTAGTGCTATAAGCTATAACTATCATTCATTATGTTTTCGTGAAAGATTATGTTTTAAATTTTCTTCACTAGATAGCAGCACTATAATCTTTATAATTTGATATTTCATATTGAAAATGCTAACTGGACTTCAAAAGTAGAATTCCTAACTTTGATCATTGATGCTTAGCTATTTTCTCTATCTTTTCCAATCCCTCATAATAATAACAAAGAATTAGTTTTTAACTATCAAAATATTAAGTACAGTGAAAAATCTTTTTGTACGGAAAGGGAGTAAGGTGATATATATTTAAATTTTCGATTGTAGAAAAGCTTTTGTTATGTTAACGGTTTTATTGTTAAAAAACCTAAAAATACGAACTATTTTGGTTCATATAATAACAGGAATGTAAATAACTAGGATAATTGCTGATATTTTTTCTATCTTTCAGCTCCCTTGGCCTTGCATAACAAAGAATTAGTTTTTAACTATCAAGATATTAAGTATAGTGAAAAACTCTTTGTACGGAAAGGGAGTAAGGTGATATATATTTAAATTTTCGATTGCAGAAAAGTTTTTGCTATGTTAACGGTCTTATTGTTAAAAAACCTAGAAATACAAACTATTTTAGTTCATATAATAACAGAATGAAAATAACTAGGATAATTGTTGATATTTTTTCTATCTTTCAGTTTCCTTGCCCTTGCATAACATTGCCCACAATTCCTCTTTACATATAGGTACGATTGCAATCCTTAACGTTAGTATTTATCATTTACAATATTCTAAATATCTATATATATCTTTATGAAATTAATATTATGGTGATTAATATGAAACAGCTTGCATAAAGATTCGCTATGACAGAAATTTAAAAAAAGCTTTTGGTGCTAAAAAGCAAATTCATATCACTACTATTAATAGCAGCAGTTTGTAACACACTTAGGAAGATATTGTACATTATTGTGTTGTTTAAAATCTAGAGACACGTAATATCAAACTAATTGCATCAAAACTGATATCATCAGTGCAAAAATCCTTTATTTAAACCTTTAAAAAATTTGAATGACTGTGTGATGCAAGTTATTAAAAATTCAAGTTTCTATTAATCAAATGCTTGTGTTATTTCATCGAAAAATGTCTTATTTACATGTTTATTCTTATTTGGTCTTATTTTAGGAAAATGTATAATGTCTTATTGCTAATTTTGTTTGATTTCATAAAGGAAAAAAAAATCTTTATAAAAGGGGTCAGGAAAAAATTGAAACTAAGTGTAAAATGATGGCTCATTCGTAATTCAATTTAGTGAAAAGAGATTTAAAAACGAATACGTCAAATTATCAACTTCTAAATTTTTCTTTAGGACTCTGACTCGTTGGCCGAAAAGTTGTTTAAGTGTTTGAAACATTAAAAACCTGTGTAAAATGTGGAGAAAAAAAAACAAAATTTTCATTCTCTTACTAACTTAATTTTAAAATAACAAAAGAGCGAAAGAAAAAAAACTTGCTTGAAAAAAAAAAATTCCAAGCATGCTTTATGTTCCTGGAAGGACAAAGAAAATAAATTATTATTTATATTAAAAATAAGAAATATGTATTCTTAAAAATCAAAATCAGTTAATTGAAAATTGAATTAGTTACTTAAAACTATAAATATGTATTATGGTCGGAATTACAAAGTTTCGGTGAAAAAAAGTTAAGGAATCAAATAATTAAGATTAAAAGAACTTAATAGTATTAGTTTTTTGAGTTTTTTTTTATAGTTTTTTAATGAAATTTTTTTTTTATTTTATCAAAAATTTTTATTCTTTTTAATAATTTCGATATGGGACATAAAAATTAGGAGTAAAGAGTCCTAAGGGTAACTTTTTTTTGTCCTATTTCAAACTAAATTTTGAAAAAAAACCCAAATAAAGGTTTTTATGTATCTTTTAAAGGACTTCGGTAAGGGGCTGAGAAAGAAATTCAAGAAATGTAAAATAGGTGTGAAGTAAGAAGGCATTAATATAACATTTTTTGCTCCATTAATGTTTAAATTTTTTTTTTTTTTAAATTCTCATTTCAACAAAAAAAGACGTTTTATGTATATTTTTAAGGATTTCGGTAAGGGGCTGAAAAATAATCTTTAAAAATGTAAAATAGTAATGAAGTGAAAAGGCATAAAGGTAACATTTTTGCCCAATTGATGTTTAATTTTTTTTGAAAAAAAATCTTATTTTATCAACTAAAGTTGTTTTATATATTTTCTTGAGGATTTCGGTAAGGGACTGAAAAAGAAATTTAAAACTAATTAAGTACTTAAGTATAACGCACTTTATACTTAAGGAGTATAAAACGCACTTTATACTCCTTAAGTATAAAGTGCGAAGGCATTAAAATAGCAATTTTCTATTGATGTTTAAATTTTTTTCAAAAAGCTTAACTTATTTCAACCAAACCTTATTTGAACCAAAAAAATTGTTTTAAGCATCTTTTTAAGGAATTCGGTAAAGATGGAGAAAAATATCTTCAAAAAATGTATAATTGTAGTAAAGCGTGAAGGCATTAAGGTAACTTTTGTAAACCATTTCCAATTTAATTTTGAAAAAAAGTATGAATTTTAAGAAATTAAAGTTTCTGTTGTTACCTTTTTGAAATTTTCGAAGGGAGCAGAAAAAAAGGGTAACAAAAAGGTTAAATTAGGTGTAAAATGCGGAATAAAGACACTTTCCCAGCATTGTCCAAAATTTTATTTCGGAAACCTAACAAGCCCGATACTTTTTTTTTAAAAGTGAAGTTTAAATTTTTTAATAAAACTTTCTGTATAAAAGAATATTTGTTTGATACTGTAATAGGGCTTTTTGAAATAAAGGAAAACAAAAAATTATCACAATTTTACTCAAAGCATTTTTTTTTTATAAATTTTAAGGAGAAAACTGTCTTTAAATTAATATAACTTACAGTAAAAATATATACACCAAAATTCAAACTTATTGGTACGGTAATTCTATAAAAAAAAATTTCTGTTGTACGGAAATTTGTTTTAAGGTAAAAAAAAAAAAAAAATGTCGAAAGAAACAAGGAAAACACCTCAATAACCTTTGGTCTAGGACTCCAATTTTAATTTTATGTACTTTTCAAAAACAGTCATTAAACAGTAAAAACAGTACATTTTTTTTAGCGTTTCCATATTTTCGCCCTCTAATATACGGAGGCATAAATTTTATAATTATTGATTATTTTTTTATTTAATTTATTAACAATCAAACGTATTTTTTTTAATAATAAACACTTTCAAATTTTGGCAGCATTTTAAATTATGTAACTCGGTTAATGCCATGGTCAGTATCAGATCAGTACAAATATTTAAATGATAAAACCCAAACCTATTCGAAATCGGTTTTAAAGAATAATTAATTTCTGAGTTATAAAAAATTAGATTTCTTCTATTTTCGAAATTCAATTTCTGAAGGAGTAATCGACGATTGCATTGAGCATATTATTTTACGAACGACTAATATAAATGTCTATAAAGTGCTTTCCGAAATTCAATTCAAGATGAGAAACTTACCACAAAACATGAAGCCACAAACCACGTAGAGGTTGAAAATCGCGAAAAATCGTGCAGTTTCTGAATTTATAGGGGCCAAAAGATTGAGGTACGTCGTACCTAAATTTATCGTATTTCACCTTCTAAATGAGTAATCACGCCAATGTAACATACCCTAGGAAACAGATTGGATAGCTGCTGATTAGCTTCCGAATTCGCCGGAACTCAAATACGAGTGACCTTATTCTTTAGGGTCATGATTAGGACTGGGCTATAAAATCTAAACGAAAAAATTGAAATATTTGCTTTTTACATTAACCTATCATATAATTTCACATATGGTATAAGAAATGTCGTAAATAATAAAGTAATAAACATATTTCTAGAATATTTTAATATTTTATGTTTGAATTTTTTTTTAATTATTAAGAATTTTTAAAAAGAAATTTAAGTTCATCTACAAATGCTTAAATAAATATGTATCAAACTGCCAGGCAATCAAATTGTTCTGGTGTTTTTCAGATATATATATATATTGAATGTGTATTTTAGTGAATTTTTAAAAGAATGAATAAATAACGAGTTTTCTAAATTAAAAATTGCAGCGAATTAACTATATTTCGACAAATGTGGGTACACTTATGCACTAAGAACTATAATTTTTCGTATAACATATGAATTTCGATCAATTTTGACCGACCTCAATCACAACAGTGTATAAGTTTGTTATTCTTTCGATTAATTTTTGCAATATTCTAATTGAGAATTTGCTCCAGAAACTATATTAAGTTTTCCAAAAGTTGTTTTCATTGGTTTATTGACTTTTTCGAGCATTTTTATCGAGCTCATTTCACAACAGTTCAATGGAAGTGAGATTGGTGGATTGAGGGAGCCACTTCCGGTATTTAAGTAATTTTCTGCTTTTCATTTGATAAAATGTAGTTTCCACACAATTTCTAAAACTGTTTGGAGTCGCTATATAACAGGAAAAAAAATCATTGGCCATTGGTTTTCAGCACAAATGGAAAAGCGTAGCATTGCAATATTTTGTGATAATATTTCCCTCAATTCTTACAGGATCTTCAATTTTGTCATAAGCAAAACATCCTCAAATTATGACTGAACCTCCACCATGCTTTACAGTTGGTAATATGCATGAATTTTTTATACGTTCACCAACTAAATGACGGACATTCTGCCTTAGTTTGATCCCAACAACTCAACTTTTCACTCTTCAGCAAACAAAGTGTTTAACCACTAATCTAAACATCAGTTATTTTGTCCATTGCAGTTGTTTACTATTTTTGTTTTTTCAAAAGGGGTTTTCAAGCAGCTACATAAGCTTTTAAACTATCATCCAGAAGTCGTTGTTGTACATTAGTAACTGACACAGTTTTCTGACTGGTAGCATTAAATTCCTTACCAATTTCAAATGCTGTTCCAGTCCGTTGCCGCTTACTTTAAATGCAGATGAACTTATCCTCACCTTTCGACATTATTCTAGGTTTCCCTGATCGTTGAAGGACGCTTATTTTGACCAGTTTCTCTCTTCCTATTCAAAGGAAGTAAATTCAAGTATATTATTTTTATTCTTCTTCCTATTTCCTGACAACAGTGATTTGGGAAACATTAATTTTCGACTCTTATTTCTGGTTTTTGACCCATAATCTGCAATAGATTGTATAAAAAATGTTAAAAATTTTCTTTAATATATACCAATTATTCTTGAAAATTAACGCGATTGTCTCAATATATTAAATGTGTTGTGTACTGTGCGGAAAAAACGGACCACTCTGAATAACTTTTGGTCTAATGATTGGATCTTCACGTTCTAGGACTCAATCTTAATGACTCGAAGGGGTGACCCCAAAAATGCTAATCAATAAGTGCAGGCGATGTTACGAAATCAGACACAAAAACGTACTTTCTCTGCATAAACATACATTTTTTTATGAATTCGGATTTCTAATTCCAAAAATATAGAAATATGGTGTCAATAGTTTGGTCAGATAGTTTGGTTCAAAGTTTGGATCATTTTATGTTAATTTTACTTTTTGTATACTTTACTATATCTCGAGAATTTTTTTAAGCTAATTGAAAAATTCTTGCACACAGTTATGAAATTTGTTTATACAAAGCTAATTCCATGCAAAAATTAACTTTCAGTAAATAATTATCAATTGTTATTTGACGATCGAAAAAATTTTGAAATGTAAGGTACGCAATTTTTTGCATCATTTAAAAAAAAAAAACAATTTTACATGGTAAAATGCAAAATTTGAGCAAAATCGGTCGAATAGTGCGTGAGAAACTGTATTTTAAACATCTTAATTTTTTGAAATTCAATTTCTCAGGAATTATTCAACCGATTTTGCGCAAATTTTGTATTTTGCTATGAAAAATTACATTCTTTAGAATGATGTTAAGAATTGTGTACCTTACAATTCAGAATTTTTTTTACCATTATTTAATTATTTTTAATAGATGTAATAAAATTGTTTTGTCCCCCACTAATAAAGCACCAATTACTATTTATAACACAAATTTTTTGTATGTATCATTTAAAGGCTTAAGAATAAATTTAATAGAAATATTTAAATTTGTAGAGATTTATTTTACTTCAAAAATAAATAAGGCAACTTCAAATTTTACATATTGTCTAATACACATAGCTAGTTATTTTATCAACTATACACTAAATTAATCAAAAATTTTACCAACATTTAAAGCAAATAATTTCATAACTAATGATATAAATTTCTTTCATTTAAAAATTTTAAATTTATAGCATTTATAAATGGACATCATTTTAACTAAAGTATTTTTGAAATAAACGATGAAAAACTACAAAAACCGTTTTTCCAGAAAATAAATTTTGGTTTTGAATTACGTCCTGTGTTGAAATGTGTATTAACATTTGATTGAATTAGAGTGGATTGGAATTAAGTGAAGAATCAAATAAATTCGCTAGTTTTTAACCAATTAATTGCCTGATAAACTACGCAGACATATGTCATAAATCAGACATTTAATAAGCGGTGATTACTCAAAACTCTAAGACTTATTCAAAATTTTTTAATCCAAGTACTCCTAAAAAGTTTGATAAGATGCAAATCGTAAAAGAATTTTAAAGGATTTTTGTCCGATTAGATGTTACTGAATATAAAATAAAATGAAAACATGTATCACTAACTGCTCATAAACTTTAATTAGAAATCTCTTAGGAAATTGAAATATATGCAAAATTTATGTGATTCAATTAAGCACTCTAAAATGGTAGTAATTTCTTATAACGTTCGAGCTTTTTAGGGGCTTTTTACTGCTGGAAAATAAGAAGAAAAATTATTTATTTTGCATTCCTTAAATGAGTTTTTAAATAACTCCGAATCTTTAACTTAATAAATAAATTTAAAAATATCTTCCAAAAGACATTTAAATGAAAATATTTAAATTAAAACTATATTTGAAAAGGAAAATTTAATAAATGTTTGCAAAAACAATTTGACTCGTAAATATTCACTAATTTTCAAGAGTTACTTAAAATTTTGTTTCAATTTATGAAATGCTGAAATAAAATTTAAAATCTCAGAAACGTTAAAATTAAGTAAAAAAACGCCAAACCTTATTTATCAATGCTTATTTCATAATTGGTTTAAAGTGGAAATTTTAGATTTAATTAAAAATAATTTTCACAATTAATATATCTATTAAATTTGATAAGGTGTTCTGATCTTTTAATTTACAATTTCTTTAACTCATTAAATGAATGTCAGTATTAAGTTATTCTTATCTTAAATGACGAAAAATATTTTATAAAATTTAGGGCTTTTAGTTTAATGTAGAGAAAATAATGCAGTGTAAATCAATTACTTAATATTACCCCATGTATTTTATACATCTTCTATTAATTCATTAAAACATCTATGAATAATTTCAGAGCAATAAAAAGTTAGTTCATATTCAGATTAATTAATTTTTAGATAATTTATACAGATTTTATAAAAGTTTTCAAAATTTTCTATAAAATAATAGTTATTGAGATAAATAATTCAATCGGCATCTTTCTTAAAAGCTGGATATCGGTTTCATATAAATACTGGTTATATTAAATTTATTTTAATATTTAACGTTCAATTTTGACATGAAATTAAAACTTTACAACAAGAAATAATATAAAATAAATACACGAGCAATAAGAAATATATAAGATAAAATTATACAACAAGAGACTAAAAATGATTATTCAAATAAGAAACATCTCGCAGGAAGTCACAACACGCTACAGCCCTTTAACCTCAACTACATTGCTGAAATGGAATTATATTATCCATTATTAAGGTGATCAAGCGCACTCATATTTTGAATTTAAGCCTTGAATTTCAATCAACATGAAATACAACAAGAAATAAAACAAAATAAATGCAAGAACAATAAGAAATATATAATATAAAATTATACAAGAGGCTAAAAAGGATTATTTAAATAAGAAACATCTCGCAGGAAGTCACAACACGCTACAGCCCTTTAACCTCAACTGCATTGCTGAAATGGAATTACATTATCCATTATTAAGGTGATCAAGCGCACTCATATTTTGAAGATAAGTCATGAATTTGAATCAACATGAAATACAACAAGAAATAATACAAAATAAATGCAAGAACAATAAGAAATGTATAATATAAAATTATACAAGAGACTAAAGAGAATTATTTAAATAAGAAACATCTCGCAGGAAGTCACAACACGCTACAGTCCTTTAACCTCAACTGCACATACACACACACCAACATTTAACCCCGCGCCTATGCCCCTAAAAGGGCATTTATCGGTTAATGGTTAAGGTTGGAAGACGAGACAGATAGAAAAAAGAGAGGAAAAAATAGCAAATAGAAACAAAAAAGAGAAGAAAATAAAAAGAAATATGAAAAAAAAGAAAAAAAGAAGCGATTATTCTATTTGTTAGGGCATTTGATTAAAAAGTATCCAGAGCTAATTGGCCAAGTTTAGTTGTGGTTGTTGCTCAATATTGCATAATTTTGTCATTTTTTCAGGAAAATTATTTCAGGATTTCCTCGTATTCTTCTAGAAAATTAATGAGGTTGGTTGCCTTCTGTTTCAATTTTGTATTCTTACAGATGGATCTCTTCCAGGCTATGAGGAATTCTAGCTTCGGTTGTTTAAAGTGGTAGGATGTGGTAAGCGGACATTCTATTGCATAATGCCACACTGTTCCTACTTAACCTCAACTGCATTGCTGAAATGGAATTACATTATCCATTATTAAGGTGATCAAGCGTACTCATATTTTGAAGATAAGCCTTGAATTTCAATCAGCATGAAATACAACAAGAAATAATACAAAATAAATGCAAGAACAATAAGAAATGTATAATATAAAATTATACAAGAGACTAAAGAGAATTATTTAAATAAGAAACATCTCGCAGGAAGCTACAGCCCTTTAACCTCAACTGCATTGCTGAAATGGAATTACATTATCCATTATTAAGGTGATCAAGCGCACTCATATTTTGAAGATAAGCCTTGAATTTCAATCAGCATGAAATACAACAAGAAATAATACAAAAAAAAATGAAAGAACAATAAGAAATATATAATGTAAAATTATACAAGAGATTAAAAAGGATTATTTAAATAAGAAACATCTCGCAGGAAGTCACAACACGCTGCAGCCCTTTAACCTCAACTGTATTGCTGAAAAGGCATTACATTATCCATTATTAAGGTGATCAAGCACACTCAAATCTTGAAGATAAACCTTGAATTTCAATTCGCGATCGCAACGCTCGAGTACGCCGTCTAGCGGGAGCCTGTAAATATCAGACATTAATTTATCACGTTTTCATTTAGTTCCATCGAAGTCATTGACAGAATCAGACGCCATTTTTTAGCAGCAAATAAGAAACAAAATTTCCCTAAGGAAAAGGCCGAAGAACTTGAAAAAAATCTCCAGAATATTAGTAAATCTTTCAGGAACAGAACACGCCAAACATTTGAAGAAAAATTCCTCAATAATTTTT